>NC_069507.1:266258563-266261063 GCF_027579735.1 Bombina bombina | reverse complement strand
TCAGAACACATACCCACAGGGGTTATAGATGTAACGAAACGAAAGCTTATAATGGTCAATGCATTAAAGGGACATGACCAGATTGTAGATAATATTTGTGAGGAAGATTTATCTAATGTTTTTTCTTCTCTTGAAAATCTAAGATTTAAAGAGACTAACCTATGGTGGGATATAGAATTTTTAGAGTTATACATAACTGAAAACAAAGTACCTAGAGGTCTTAGAATGAAAAAATTTCCAACATTCGCTCTAACCATACCAGAATTCATGGAAGAATGGAACACCAATTTAACCAACTGCTCCATTATCTGTATGAAGCAATTGGTCAAACATAAAAAAAATGAGAGAGAAGAAATACTTAAAGAGATAGACCGACTATTTGGTTTACTCAAAACTTTTGAAAAAACAAAACAATACAATGACTATCAAAAACAATTAAATGACACTATAAGTAAACTAGATTCAGAACTTTCAGATAGAAAAGTCAAAAAATATCATAGAGATCTTAAAGATTATGAACTGGACATTGTATATTCATGGCAAAAAAGTATAAGAAGAAGTAACCAAAATACTAGACATGAGACTAATGAGAGTACTAAAACCAACAAGAAAAATAGAAACAAATCATATAAAAGACAACATAAACAACATTTATCTAACAAAAAAGTCACATTTTCTAGTATTGATACTGACCATCAAGACATAGATCCAACTACATCTATTGAGAGTATACACAATGATGAAACACCAGGCCCTAGTAATGTAGAAATACCAGAAAGACAAGATTTAAAAACACTAGTACAATTACCACAACAAACAAGCACGCCAAAAAAGGGAGAGGGAAATTTCAGATATCCCAGCAGAATACGGAAAAATCAAAAAAAATAGAAGGAGTAGTGAATCTCTCTAAATTTCATTTAAGTTTTACACAATTGACACTTTTGAATAAAGGTTTAAGTTTTGCACCGACCACTCATTTTGATTTATTTAACACAATTTTGGATGTTAATAATTTTATACGGAAGATAGTACTTAAAAAACATTTTGCTAACACTATGAATGAACAAGATACATCCACAACACCAGTCACATCCACTTTTAAGACCCCTTCAGTAGGACTCAAATATACTATGCTTAAAGATTTGTCACACTTGATTACACTATCAGCACAAGCTAGTACACATACCCAATCAATACCAGATACAAAATTTATGTTTAAAGACAAATCCTATTTTTATCCAATACAAAGTAGGGATGCATATATTGATATGTATCAAAAATCAGTTGAAAGAGATCTACTGGCTCTAAATAAACAGATATCATCTGATAACTATAGATACAGAGATAATCTAACTAAATTAGAGAGAAAAGCACTCAAAGAACTCAGAAATAATGATGACATCATCATCACACGAGCGGATAAGGGAGGGGCAGTAGTGATTTTAGATAAGGATCAATACCATAATGAAGTGATGCTTCAATTAAACAATGAAGATCTCTATACTAAATTAACATACAATCCTACCCAATCTTTTAAACAGATATTAATGTCATTATTAGACACAGCAGTTGAAAACAATGTAATGGATAAAGAACTAACTGAATATCTGATAATAGAAGATCCCAGAACACCATATTTCCGAATCACACCTAAAATTCATAAAACCACAACAAATCCACCAGGAAGACCCATAGTGGCCAGCAATGGTTCACTATGTGAAAGACTTGGTGAATGGCTAGATCACATCCTCCAACCAATAGTACTAGCCCTCCCAGGTTATATTAGAGATAGCTCTCATCTTATAGAACAATTAACAGATATAAAATGGCAAGAAGAATACAATTGGCTTACTATAGACGTTACAGCCTTATACTCTAATATACCCCATGATCTAGGCCTTATAGCCCTCACAAATATGTTACATAGACATACTGAGTATGATGAAGAGTTCATAACATTTATTATCAATATCACAGAATACTTACTTACACATAATTTTTTCATTTACAAGGGAGAATATTATCTACAAAAAAGTGGTACAGCCATGGGGGCAAAATTTGCCCCCGCATTTGCTAACATTTATATGGGATGGCTAGAGCATAACCTCATTTTTTCTGATCTATGTCCTTTTTCAAATAACATTATATTATATGGAAGATTCATAGATGATCTCTTACTAATATGGAAAAATAATGATCATTACACAATAGACAATTTTCTTACATACCTAAATTCCAATAAATATAACCTAAAGTTTACAAGTCAACAAAATAAAACACAAATTGATTATCTAGATATCCATCTATATATAGGAACTAACCAAGAAATTATGACATCTATTTACAGAAAACCTCTAGCTAAAAATACCATACTACATGCTGATTCCTGTCACATTCCCCATGTCAAAAAAGGAATACCAAAGGGCCAATACATTAGGATACGCAGAAATTGTACCAATACTGCAATGTATATGAAACAAGCTAGAGAACTTACCGAAAG
>NC_069507.1:266251063-266253563 GCF_027579735.1 Bombina bombina | reverse complement strand
GGTTCATAAAGCTCTTAACTACTGTACTCTAAAGTACACTAACACCCATAAACTACCTATGTACCCCTAAACTGAGGTCCCCCCACATCGCCGCAACTCGATTCAATTTTTTTAACCCCTAATCTGCCGACCGCCACCTACGTTATACTTATGTACCCCTAATCTGCTGCCCCTAACACCGCCGACCCCTATATTATATTTATTAACCCCTAACCTGCCCCCCACAACGTCGCCGCCAGCTACTTACAATAATTAACCCCTAATCTGCCGACCGCAAAGCGCCGCCACCTACGTTATCCTTATGTACCCCTAATCTGCTGCCCCTAACACCGCCGACCCCTGTATTATATTTATTAACCCCTAATCTGCCCCCCACAACGTCGCCGACACCTGCCTACACTTATTAACCCCTAATCTGCGGAGCGGACCTGAGCGCTACTATAATAAAGTTATTAACCCCTAATCCGCCTCACTAACCCTATCATAAATAGTATTAACCCCTAATCTGCCCTCCCTAACATCGCCGACACCTAACTTCAATTATTAACCCCTAATCTGACGACCGGAGCTCACCGCTATTCTAATAAATGGATTAACCCCTAAAGCTATGTCTAACCCTAACACTAACACCCCCCTAACTTAAATATAATTTAAATCTAACGAAATTAATTAACTCTTATTAAATAACTTATTCCTATTTAAAGCTAAATACTTACCTGTAAAATAAATCCTAATATAGCTACAATATAAATTATAATTACATTGTAGCTATTTTAGGATTAATATTTATTTTACAGGTAACTTGGTAATTATTTTAACCAGGTACAATAGCTATTAAATAGTTAAGAACTATTTAATAGTTACCTAGTTAAAATAATAACAAAATTACCTGTAAAATAAGTCCTAACCTAAGTTATAATTAAACCTAACACTACCCTATCAATAAATTAATTAAATAAAATACCTACAATTACCTACAATAAAACCTAACACTACACTATCAATAAATAAATTAAATACAATAGCTACAAATAACTACAATTACATAAACTAACTAAAGTACAAAAAATAAAAAAGAACTAAGTTACAAAAAATAAAAAAATATTTACAAACATAAGAAAAATATTACAACAATTTTAAACTAATTACACCTACTCTAAGTCCCCTAATAAAATAACAAACACCCCCAAAATAAAAAAATGCCCTACCCTATTCTAAATTAATAGAGTTAAAAGCTCTTTTACCTTACCAGCCCTGAACAGGGCCCTTTGCGGGGCATGCCCCAATAAAATCAGCTCTTTTGCCTGTAAAAAAAAACATACAATACCCCCCCCCCAACATTACAACCCACCACCCACATACCCCTAATCTAACCCAAACCCCCCTTAAATAAACCTAACACTAGCCCCTGAAGATCTTCCTACCTTGTCTTCACCATCCAGGTTCACCGATCCGTCCTGGCATCCGGTGCTGAAGAGGTCCAGAAGAGGCTCCAAAGTCTTCCTCCTATCCGGCAAGAAGAGGACATCCGGACCGGCAAACATCTTCTTCCAAGCGGCATCTTCAATCTTCTTCCATCCGGTGCGGAGCGGGTCCATCTTGAAGCAGCCGACGCGGATCCATCCTCTTCTTCCGGTGTCTCCCGACGAATGACGGTTCCTTTAAGGGACGTCATCCAAGATGGCGTCCCTCGAATTCCGATTGGCTGATAGGATTCTATCAGCCAATCGGAATTAAGGTAGGAATATTCTGATTGGCTGATGGGATCAGCCAATCAGAATCAAGTTCAATCCGATTGGCTGATCCAATCAGCCAATCAGATTGAGCTCGCATTCTATTGGCTGTTCCGATCAGCCAATAGAATGCGAGCTCAATCTGATTGGCTGATTGGATCGGCCAATCGGATTGAACTTGATTCTGATTGGCTGATTCCATCAGCCAATCAGAATATTCCTACCTTAATTCCGATTGGCTGATAGAATCCTATCAGCCAATCGGAATTCGAGGGACGCCATCTTGGATGACGTCCCTTAAAGGAACCGTCATTCGTCGGGAGACACCGGAAGAAGAGGATGGATCCGCGTCGGCTGCTTCAAGATGGACCCGCTCCGCACCGGATGGAAGAAGATTGAAGATGCCGCTTGGAAGAAGATGTTTGCCGGTCCGGATGTCCTCTTCTTGCCGGATAGGAGGAAGACTTTGGAGCCTCTTCTGGACCTCTTCAGCACCGGATGCCAGGACGGATCGGTGAACCTGGATGGTGAAGACAAGGTAGGAAGATCTTCAGGGGCTAGTGTTAGGTTTATTTAAGGGGGGTTTGGGTTAGATTAGGGGTATGTGGGTGGTGGGTTGTAATGTTGGGGGGGGGGTATTGTATGTTTTTTTTTACAGGCAAAAGAGCTGATTTTATTGGGGCATGCCCCGCAAAGGGCCCTGTTCAGGGCTGGTAAGGTAAAAGAGCTTTTAACTCTATTAATTTAGAATAGGGTAGGGCATTTTT
>NC_069507.1:266153563-266246063 GCF_027579735.1 Bombina bombina | reverse complement strand
AAAATAAATACAAACTTACCTGTGAAATAAAACCTAAGCTACCTTACACTAAAACCTAAAATTAGAAAAAATAAAAAAACTACCATTACAAAAACAAACAAAATTATCCAGAAAAATAAAAATTATTCCTATTCTAATACCCTTTAAAAAAAACACCCCAAAATAAAAAAGCGTAATCTAGAATAAACTACCAAGGGCCCTTAAAAGGGCCTTTTGGGGTCCCTTAAAAGAGCCTTTAGTAGGGCATTGCCCTAAGTTAAACAGCTATTTTGCTATAAAAAAAACAACAGCCCTAACAGTATACAATCCCCCGCCCCCCAAACTACCAAGGGCTTTTAAAAGGGCCTTTGGGGGGCCCTTAAAATGGCCTTTTGGGGGGCCCTTAAAATGGCCTTTTGTAGGGCATTGCCCTAAGTTAAACAGCTCTTTTGCTAAAAAAACACCCCCTAACATTATACAAACCACCACCCCCCAAACTACCAAGCGCCCTTAAAAAGGCCTTTTGGGGGGCCCTTAAAAGGGCCTTTTTTAGGGCATTTCCCTAAAGTGACTAAATTTTGATGCTAAAGTGCCCGGTTTTTAAAAATTTGATTAAAAACAGGGGCACTTTAATTCATCAAAATTTACATTTCACTCCTGTTGTGAAAAAATACTTACATTTTAAACTTGACAGCTGCTCCAGCTTCCTCCTGTCATCACAAGCCATTTCTGATGTCAGAAATGATGGATGGGTCATCCTCCAATCACGCCCCCCCCCCCCGGGGGAATCAGTGTCTGATTCAACGCCGTTATTGGAGGAAGCCGGATTCCTCATTTTAGACCCAGGAAGAGGCTTTGCGGCGGGTGGAGGAAGCTGGATCTGCTGTCAAGATTAAAAGGTAAGTTTTTTTTTTACAACACGAGTGAAATGTAAATTTTGATGAATTAAAGTGACCCTGTTTTTAATCGAATTTTTAAAAAATCGGGCACTTTAGTATCAAAATTTACATTCACTTAAGTTAAACAGCTCTTTTGCTACAAAAAAAAAAAAACTAAAAAAATACAGTACACAAAATAACAAATTATCAAAAATAATAAAAATTATTTCTATTCTAATACCCATTATAAAAAAACACCCCGGGCGGAGCCTAGCCACGCAGGGTGATGGCTGCGATTTAAGGCCTAGATTTAGAGTTTGGCGGTAGCCGTCAAAACCAGCGTTAGAGGCTCCTAACGCTGGTTTTAGGCTACCGCCGGTATTTGGAGTCAGTCAGGAAAGGGTCTAACGCTCACTTTTAAGCCGCGACTTTTCCATACCGCAGATCCCCTTACGTCAATTGCGTATCCTATCTTTTCAATGGGATCTTCCTAACTCCGGTATTTAGAGTCGTGTCTGAAGTGAGCGTTAGAAATCTAACGACCAAACTCCATCCGCAGAAAAAAGTCAGTAGTTAAGAGCTTTTTCGGCTAACGCCGGTTTATAAAGCTCTTAACTACTGTGCTCTAAAGTACACTAACACCCATAAACTACCTATGTACCCCTAAACTGAGGTCCCCCCACATCGCCACCACTCGATTACATTTTTTTAACCCCTAATCTGCCGACCGCCACCTACGTTATACTTATGTACCCCTAATCTGCTGCCCCTAACACCGCCGACCCCTATATTATATTTATTAACCTCTAATCTGCCCCCCACAACGTCGCCGCCAGCTACCTACAATAATTAACCCCTAATCTGCCGACCGCAAAGCGCCGCCACCTACGTTATCCTTATGTACCCCTAATCTGCTGCCCCTAACACCGCCGACCCCTATATTATATTTATTAACCCCTAATCTGCCCCCCACAACGTCGCCTCCACCTGCCTACACTTATTAACCCCTAATCTGCCGAGCGGACCGCACCGCTACTATAATAAAGTTATTAACCCCTAATCCGCCTCACTAACCCTATAATAAATAGTATTAACCCCTAATCTGCCCTCCCTAACATCGCCGACACCTAACTTCAAACATTAACCCCTAATCTGCCGACCGGAACTCACCGCTACTATAATAAATGTATTAACCCCTAAAGCTAAGTCTAACCCTAACACTAACACCCCCCTAAATTAAATATAATTTTATTCTAACGAAATAAATTAACTCTTATTAAATAACTTATTCCTATTTAAAGCTAAATACTAACCTGTAAAATAAACCCTAATATAGCTACAATATAACGAATAATTACATTGTAGCTATTTTAGGATTAATATTTATTTTACAGGCAACTTTGTAATTACCGTATTTTAACCAGGTACAATAGCTATTAAATAGTTAAGAACTATTTAATAGTTACCTAGTTAAAATAATAACAAAATTACCTGTAAAATAAATCCTAACCTAAGTTACAATTAAACCTAACACTATACTATCATTAAATTAATTAAATAAAATACCTACAATTATCTACAATTAAACCTAACACTACACTATCAATAAATAAATTAAATACAATTCCTACAAATAACTACAATTAAATAAACTAACTAAAGTACAAAAAATAAAAAAGAACTAAGTTACAAAAAATAAAAAAATATTTACAAACATTAGAAAAAATTACAACAATTTTAAACTAATTACACCTACTATAAGCCCCCTAATAAAATAACAAAGACCCCCAAAATAAAAAAATGCCCTACCCTATTCTAAATTACTAAAGTTCAAAGCTCTTTTACCTTACCAGCCCTGAACAGGGCCCTTTGCGGGGCATGCCCCAAAGAATTCAGCTCTTTTGCCTGTAAAAAAAAACACATACAATACCCCCCCCCAACATTACAACCCACCACCCACATACCCCTAATCTAACCCAAACCCCCCTTAAATAAACCTAACACTAAGCCCCTGAAGATCTTCCTACCTTATCTTCACCATACCAGGTTCACCGATCGATCCAGAAGAGCTCCTCCGATGTCCTGATCCAAGCCCAAGCAGGGGGCTGAAGAGGTCCATGATCCGGCTGAAGTCATCATCCAAGCGGGAGCTGAAGAGGTCCATGATCCGGCTGAAGTCATCATCCAAGCGGGAGCTGAAGAGGTCCATGATCCGGCTGAAGTCATCATCCAAGCGGGAGCTGAAGAGGTCCATGATCCGGCTGAAGTCATCATCCAAGGGGGAGCTGAAGAGGTCCATGATCCGGCTGAAGTCTTCTATCAACGGCATCTTCAATCTTCTTTCTTCCGGATCCATCTTGCAGACCTCCGACGCGGAACATCCTGCTGGCCCGACGGACTACCGACGAATGAAGGCTCCTTTAAGGGACGTCATCCAAGATGGCGTCCCTCGAATTCCGATTGGCTGATAGGATTCTATCAGCCAATCGGAATTAAGGTAGGAAAATTCTGATTGGCTGATGGAATCAGCCAATCAGAATCAAGTTCAATCCGATTGGCTGATCTGATCAGCCAATCAGATTGAGCTCGCATTCTATTGGCTGATCGGAACAGCCAATAGAATGCAAGCTCAATCTGATTGGCTGATTGGATCAGCCAATCGGATTGAACTTGATTCTGATTGGCTGATTCCATCAGCCAATCAGAATTTTCCTACCTTAATTCCGATTGGCTGATAGAATCCTATCAGCCAATCGGAATTCGAGGGACGCCATCTTGGATGACGTCCCTTAAAGGAGCCTTCATTCGTCGGTAGTCCGTCGGGCCAGCAGGATGTTCCGCGTCGGAGGTCTGCAAGATGGATCCGGAAGAAAGAAGATTGAAGATGCCGTTGATAGAAGACTTCAGCCGGATCATGGACCTCTTCAGCTCCCGCTTGGATGATGACTTCAGCCGGATCATGGACCTCTTCAGCTCCCGCTTGGATGATGACTTCAGCCGGATCATGGATCTCTTCAGCTCCCGCTTGGATGATGACTTCAGCCGGATCATGGACCTCTTCAGCCCCCTGCTTGGGCTTGGATCAGGACATCGGAGGAGCTCTTCTGGATCGATCGGTGAACCTGGTATGGTGAAGATAAGGTAGGAAGATCTTCAGGGGCTTAGTGTTAGGTTTATTTAAGGGGGGTTTGGGTTAGATTAGGGGTATGTGGGTGGTGGGTTGTAATGTTGGGGGGGGTATTGTATGTGGGTTTTTTTACATGCAAAAGAGCTGAATTCTTTGGGGCATGCCCCGCAAAGGGCCCTGTTCAGGGCTGGTAAGGTAAAAGAGCTTTGAACTTTAGTAATTTAGAATAGGGTAGGGCATTTTTTTATTTTGGGGGTCTTTGTTATTTTATTAGGGGGCTTAGAGTAGGTGTAATTAGTTTAAAATTGTTGTAATATTTTTCTGATGTTTGTAAATATTTTTTTTATTTTTTGTAACTTAGTTCTTTTTTATTTTTTGTACTTTAGTTAGTTTATTTCATTGTAGTTATTTGTAGATATTGTATTTAATTAATTTATTGATAGTGTAGTGTTAGGTTTAATTGTAGATAATTGTAGGTAGTTTATTTAATTTATTTATTGATAGTGTAGTGTTAGGTTTAATTGTAACTTAGGTTAGGATTTATTTTACAGGTAATTTTGTAATTATTTTAACTAGGTAACTATTAAATAGTTCTTAACTATTTAATAGCTATTGTACCTGGTTCAAATAAATACAAAGTTGCCTGTAAAATAAATATTAATCCTAAAATAGCTACAATATAATTATAATTTATATTGTAGCTATATTAGGATTTATTTTACAGGTAAGTATTTAGCTTTAAATAGGAATAATTTATTTAATAAGAGTTAATTTATTTCGTTAGATTTAAATTATATTTAACTTAGGGGGGTGTTAGGGTTAGGGTTAGACTTAGCTTTAGGGGTTAATCCATTTATTAGAGTAGCGGTGCGGTCCGCTCGGCAGATTAGGGGTTAATAAGTGTAGGCAGGTGGATGCGACGTTGTGGGGGGCAGATTAGGGGTTAATAAATATAATATAGGGGTCGGCGATGTTAGGACAGCAGATTAGGGGTACATAGGGATAATGTAAGTAGCGGCGGTTTACGGAGCGGCAGATTAGGGGTTAAAAATAATATGCAGGGGTCAGCGATAGCGGGGGCGGCAGATTAGGGGTTAATAAGTGTAAGGTTAGGGGTGTTTATACTCGGGGTACATGTTAGAGTGTTAGGTGCAGACGTAGGAAGTGTTTCCCCATAGCAAACAATGGGGCTGCGTTAGGAGCTGAACGCGGCTTTTTTGCAGGTGTTAGGTTTTTTTTCAGCTCAAACAGCCCCATTGTTTTCTATGGGGGAATCGTGCACAAGCACGTTTTTGAGGCTGGCCGCGTCCGTAAGCAACTCTGGTATCGAGAGTTGCAGTGGCGTTAAATATGCCTGTACGCTCCCTTTTTGGAGCCTAACGCAGCCATTCTGTGGACTCTCAATACCAGAGTTATTTTAAAGGTGCGGCCAGAAAAAAGCCAGCGTTAGCTACGCGGGTCGTTACCGACAAAACTCTAAATCTAGGCGTAAGAGAGCTCTCAAACCCTCAGGCAATATAATATACCATTTAGGCATAGTTAATCCCTAAAACTTTCCTCTTTAGGGGGACAAATACCTCTAATTGGCTCCTCATAACAAAGGAGCAACCTGTGCAGGGGGATTTTCACTCTTTTCACTCTGCTTACTGAAATACCCATACACTCTTACGCTTTTAACTTTAAAAATCAAGGAACTTTTTGGGCCTACAATCACCCCAGACCCCTATCCTTTATTGGCGGAGGTAACTGAGGGAGGCCTTGTAAGAAACAGAACAAGGCTGACAAACACACGCCAGTGCGCACTCTCAACAAGTATTTGAAACAGGTTGTGCAGCCTAAGTCTATCTCTCCAGACACAATGGAGACCAGACAGCTGGAGAAAAGTGATCAGCCTCAAAGTACTGATACACAGGTGATGCACCTTATCACAAAGGAAGATTTACGGCACCTCTCATCAAAGGAGGACATCAAAAATGCAGTACAAGAAATGCGTACCCTTTTTAATGACCTCAGAAAGGACATTAATGTGCTAGACACCAGGGTCACACAAGTGGAATCAGCACAGGCAGCCAGTGTAGCCTCTACTCAGCTCATGAACACAGAGATCCAAGGCCACACAGAAGTTATACAGCAACTGTCCGATAAGCTTGAAGATCTTGACAATAGGGGTCGCAGGAACAATTTACGCGTTAGGGGGGTCTCTGAGTCCATACACCCCCCTGCGATAGATGGGTACCTGCAGAATCTATTCCGCACTTTGAAAGACACCCCTTCCTCCCCGGAAATAATGTTGGAACGCGCACACAGGGCGCTCAGAGCAAAGCCACCCCCCAATGCACCCCCAAGAGACATTGTCTGCTTCTTGAATTATAAAGATAAGGAAGAGATCCTTAGGCATGCCCGTAATAAACACCCGGTACAACATGCGGGTGAGGAGCTCCAAATCTTCTCAGATTTATCCCCAACTACCTTGCAGAAAAGGAGGGATATGGGACATATTACAGTTAAATTAAGAATGCACAAGGTTCTCTATCGCTGGGGATTCCCAGTGTCATTGGTGGCCATGCATGACAACAAAACTGCAATATATAAAGCAGGAGCGGATATTCAAGCATTCTACGACAGCCTTTCAATCGGAGAGGTCTGGCGGGGACATGACGGATCCCCTGAGACTTCCACTTCATCATCCTAACATGGACTGTCCCAGTGTTTTAGGCTCTACGAAGAAATTTATGGGGTTTACTTCCTAATCCCACCACTATAATATCCTTTACTGTTTATTGGAGTATGGGTTTGCTCTATCTGTACTCTGCTACATGGACGCTACACTGGTCACCTTTTTGATGGGTGTTTTAGAGGCAGAGAATTTGTTTAGTTGTCACTGGGTGGGAGGGGTGGGGGTAATATAATAATTATAAAAAAGGGGAGAAAAGAGAGGATAAAGGAAGGAGGGGGAGGGGGGAGGGGAAGGGGAGAAGAAAAGAAAAAGGGGATAAGAGGGAGAAAGAAGGAGAAAAAAAAAAGAGAAAAAAAGAGAAAACCCAGGTGAAGCCTTCGGGTTTTGTTGTGTCCTTTATTTCCCCCCCCCCTCCTTAAGTATACTAGAAGTTACATAGTTTGTTTTAAATCTGTTATGTAGTTGTGATTCCCGAAAGGCCCCACCAGTGAGGCTTTAAATATGGATCTTGAGGACTGACCTACGTTGAACTTGAATTATGAGGGGTACTTAACTGAATGTCTGTCAAATAACAGCATGTTTATGTTGATACTGTGACTCATATTTTTTTTTTTGTTTCTGAGTACTGGTCCTCTCATCATACCCTCACCTGCCCCCCCCCCCCCCCTCTACCTGCTACTCCTGCTCGACCCTTCCCCCTTCCTAACCCTTTTTCCCTTTTTACTATGCCTTGTTCATATTACCTCTTGAATTAGTGGCCATTTGGCCACCAGGAGTATTTTGTTTAACTTCATCATTGTATTTGCCTGGGGGTTACTACCCTAATTGTTTCTGCTTGTTATTTGTTCACGGTAGGTTTATGACTGTTCATAAATACTATTTAACCTACCTTTTGTGAATTATTTGCTTACTTGTACACCGGCCTTTATCTTTTCTTCCTCCACTCCTTTTACTCCCCTCTTAATCTTCTCTTATAACTAAAAAAACCCTCTTCCCTCTCTTCACACTTTCCCCCCCCCTCCCCCTCCCTTTTTTTTTTTTTTCTTTCATCCCCCTTTCCCCATACAGAATAAATCCTCAACACAGTAAATTTGGTTCTCACGGCCTCACTCTCACCACAATCAACGCTAAAGGACTAAATAACCCAGGTAAGCGGTCAATAGCTTTTAATGCCCTCAAAAATCTACGTAGTCATGTGCTCTTTTTCCAGGAGACACATTTCCACAGGGGCAGGGAGCCAAGGTGGTTCAATACACAATATCCTACAGCTCTTTTTGCTTCCGGCCCCTCCAAAAAAATGGGAGTGGGCATACTGATACATCACTCGTCCCTCTAAAAATTTTGCATGTAGAAAAAGACCCAGACGGCAGATACTTGTTATTGACAGGGCTACTATATGAGCACCCAATCACCTTGGCCACTCTTTATAGTCCGAACACTGGCCAACACTTGTTTATGTCTAAAATATCAAAGCTCCTTCTGGACTTTGCAAAGGGCCCCGTGTTTCTTTTGGGAGATTTCAATATAACTATGGATGCTTCAATTGATGCATCCAATGGCTTGACTAGTACCCCTACTAAAATAATTAAATCTGTTAAGACAACAGTTTCAAACCTTTTACTACACGATATATGAAGGTTGATGCACCCAACGAGTAAAGATTATACATATTACTCTCCTCCACATAACAAATATACAAGAATAGACTATTTTTTTACCGACACAACTGGACTTGACATGGTAACTTCTTGCTCTATTGGACCAATTACTTGGTCAGATCATGCACCAGTCACCTGTGTAATTCAATGGCCTGACCTTCCACCTACGACTTTTATCTGGAGACTTGATGACACCTTACTGGACAACCCTATAATTAGTTCAGAAATCCAAAAATCCCTGACTGACTACATACAGCATAATAACCCTTTTCAAACTTCCATGATAAACTTCTGGGAAGCACACAAGTGTGTCATCCGAGGAGAATTCCTCAAACACAAAGCTCGCCTCAACAAACAGCATAGATTAAAGTACACCCACTTACTAAACAATGTAACCCACCTGGAAACATCCCACAAAAACAACCCTTTGGATGTAGAGATCAAGAATAATTTAGAGAGGGCTAAGAAAGATCTTAATGCTCATCTGCTGGAGACCTTTCAGCGTAGGTCTCTGGCGATAAAGCAGCAATACTATGAGAGCAGTAATAAACCTGGGAAATTGCTGGCTAGGGCGGTCCATAGGAAGCAGCTTAAAACACTACATTCTAAACCCAGATGACACTATACTAAAGGGCAGCAAACAAATTGCGAATTCTTTTCATGCATACTATAAAACATTATACAACATAACACACATGTCGGAACCAGGGGAACACGCTGATAAAACTGAGACCAAAAACTGGCTTATTGGTCAATATCTAACTGCACTGGAACTGCCGCGGTTGGATTCAGATCAAAAGAGCAGTCTTGACGCTCCCATCTCAGCAGAGGAGCTTTCTCAGGCTATCAAAGATTTCCCTAGTGGTAAATGCCCAGGCCCTGACGGCTACTCACTTAAATACTATAAATTTTTTAGTAAAACCCTATGTCCCGTTATGCTTCTACTGTTTAATAGTCTGATTGATAACCCCAACATCGCTGACACAATGCTCGAAGCGCATATATCAATTATTCCCAAACCGGGAAAAAAAACCACTTCACCCGCGAACTTTAGGCCCATTTCACTTTTAAACATGAACATCAAAATCCTAGCTAAAATATTGGCAAACCGCCTCAATAAGTACCTTCCAAATCTTATCTCAACAGATCAGGTAGGTTTTGTGCCTGGTAGAGAGGCAAGAGATAACACCAATAAAGTATTCCAAATTATTAACTTTGCCCATTCTGAAGGAGTGCCTATGGCTCTCTTTTCGACGGACCCAGATAAGGCCTTCGACCATGTTGATTGGCTTTTTCTGTGTCAGGTCATGAAAACAATGAACTTTGGACAAGCTTTTATTAACATGACCGTTGCATTATACTCATCCCCCAACGCACGAGTCTGATTAAATGGAACTTTATCGGACAAATTCACGATTTCCAATGGAACCAGACAGGGTTATCCCCTATCCCCACTGCTCTTCGCTCTTTCAATAGAAGCACTGGCGCAGAAGGTTAGAAACAATCCAAATACAAATCGGTAATGAAGAGCACAAACAGGCTTTATACGCCAACGATGTTCTCTATACCCTTACGAATATCGACACATCAGTCCCTGAGCTCTTGAAGGAAATTGAAGAATACGGCGCACTGTCTAACTTTCACCTAAATCTATCAAAATCAGAACTTCTTAATATAAATGCCCCCAGTGAACATATCCAGCTCCTAGCCACGGATTATAAAGTGTCCATAACAGTTTCCAAATTGAAATATCTAGGTATATTTTTATCTGCAGACCCCTTAGACATTTTTAAAAACAATTACTTGGCCCTGCGAAAGGAGATGATCAGTGACTTGTCCTCATGGAGGAATAAGTCACTGTCATGGCTAGGGAAGATAGGCCTAATCAAGATGAATATTCTACCACAAATATTTTATGTAATGCAAACAGTTCCAATTCATCTCCCGACAGATTTTCTACCTCACTTACAGAGAACCATTGAGCAATTTATATGGACAGGCACAAGGCCAAGACTCCCTAGAAAGACACTATACCTCCCTCGAGACAGGGGAGGCTTAGGTTTCCCAGATCTAGCTTTGTATAGAAGGGCCATTCTTTTGCAGAGGCTGGTCGAATGGTCCCACAACACCACACAAAAGCAATGGGTTAGAATAGACGGATTGATTCTTCAGTTAAATGATGTAGGAACCCTGGCATGGATCCCAGCATCAAAATGCCCCAAACTAATCCAAAAATATCACTTAACAATTGAGACCTTGCACGTATGGGACAGTTTGATTGCCACGAGCACACATATATCTTCCTCTCTCTCACCAATGCTCCCTATCATAGAAAATCCTGAAACACCTTATTATGAGCTTAGCAAACGCATGTGCTCGCCCTATAGTCTAAGAGCAGGAATTTTACACTATGCACTAGAGAAGGGTAAGCTTAAATCACAACAAGAATTACAGGAGCAGTTTGGGCTTATCTTCTCCTCGTGGTTAAGATACCATCAGCTTTCACATTTCCTGCTGTCCCATAAACAAAAAAATAATTTCCTTAACGGCTAGATTTAGAGTTTTGTCGGTAACGACCCGCATAGCTAACGCTGGCTTTTTTCTGGCCGCACCTTTAAAATAACTCTGGTATTGAGAGTCCACAGAATCGCTGCGTTAGGCTCCAAAAAAGGAGCGTAGAGCATTTTTAACGCAACTGCAACTCTTGATACCAGAGTTGCTTACGGACGCGGCCAGCCTCAAAAACGTGCTCGTGCACAATTCCCCCATAGGAAACAATGGGGCTGTTTGAGCTGAAAAAAAACCTAACACCTGCAAAAAAGCCGCGTTCAGCTCCTAACGCAGCCCCATTGTTTGCTATGGGGAAACACTTCCTACGTCTGCACCTAACACCCTAACATGAACCCCGAGTCTAAACACCCCTAACCTTACACTTATTAACCCCTAATCTGCCACCCCCGCTATCGCTGACCCCTGCATATTATTTTTAACCCCTAATCTGCCGCTCCATAAACCGCCGCTACTTACATTATCCTTATGTACCCCTAATCTGCTGCCCCTAACACCGCCGACCCCTATATTATATTTATTAACCCCTAATCTGCCGCCCACAACGTCGCCCCCACCTGCCTACACTTATTAACCCCTAATCTGCCGAGCGGACCGCACCGCTACTATAATAAAGTTATTAACCCCTAATCCGCCTCACTAACCCTATAATAAATAGTATTAACCCCTAATCTGCCCTCCCTAACATCGCCGACACCTAACTTCAATTATTAACCCCTAATCTGCCGACCGGAGCTCACCGCTATTCTAATAAATGTATTAACCCCTAAAGCTAAGTCTAACCCTAACACTAACATCCCCCTAAATTAAATATAATTTTAATCTAACGAAATTAATTAACTCTTATTAAATAAATTATTCCTATTTAAAGCTAAATACTTACCTGTAAAATAAACCCTAATATAGCTACAATATAACGAATAATTACATTGTAGCTATTTTAGGATTAATATTTATTTTACAGGCAACTTTGTAATTATTTTAACCAGGTACAATAGCTATTAAATAGTTAAGAACTATTTAATAGTTACCTAGTTAAAATAATTACAAAATTACCTGTAAAATAAATCCTAACCTAAGTTACAATTAAACCTAACACTATACTATCATTAAATTAATTAAATAAAATACCTACAATTACCTACAATTAAACCTAACACTACACTATCAATACATTAATTAAATACAATATCTACAAATAACTACAATGAAATAAACTAACTAAAGTACAAAAAATAAAAAAGAACTGTTACAAAAAATAAAAAAATATTTACAAACATAAGAAAAATATTACAACAATTTTAAACTAATTACACCTACTCTAAGCCCCCTAATAAAATAACAAAGACCCCCAAAATAAAAAATGCCCTACCCTATTCTAAATTACTAAAGTTCAAAGCTCTTTTACCTTACCAGCCCTGAACAGGGCCATTTGCGGGGCATGCCCCAAGAAGTTCAGCTCTTTTGCCTGTAAAAAAAAACATACAATACCCCCCCCCAACATTACAACCCACCACCCACATACCCCTAATCTAACCCAAACCCCCCTTAAATAAACCTAACACTAAGCCCCTGAAGATCATCCTACCTTGTCTTCACCTCACCAGGTATCACCGATCCGTCCTGGCTCCAAAATCTTCATCCAACCCAAGCGGGGGCTGGCGATCCATCATCCGGTGGCTGAAGAGGTCCAGAAGAGGCTCCAAAGTCTTCATCCTATCCGGGAAGAAGAGGCGATCCGGACCGGCAACCATCTTGATCCAAGCGGCATCTTCTATCTTCATCCGATGATGACCGGCTCCATCCTGAAGACCTCCACCGCGGACCCATCTTCATCCGGCGACGTCCAACTGAAGAATGACGGTTCCTTTAAGGGACGTCATCCAAGATGGCGTCCCTCGAATTCCGATTGGCTGATAGGATTCTATCAGCCAATCGGAATTAAGGTAGGAATATTCTGATTGGCTGATGGAATCAGCCAATCAGAATCAAGTTCAATCCGATTGGCTGATCCAATCAGCCAATCAGATTGAGCTTGCATTCTATTGGCTGATCGGAACAGCCAATGGAATGCAAGCTCAATCTGATTGGCTGATTGGATCAGCCAATCGGATTGATCTTGATTCTGATTGGCTGATTCCATCAGCCAATCAGAATATTCCTACCTTAATTCCGATTGGCTGATAGAATCCTATCAGCCAATCGGAATTCGAGGGACGCCATCTTGGATGACGTCCCTTAAAGGAACCGTCATTCTTCAGTTGGACATCGCCGGATGAAGATGGGTCCGCGGTGGAGGTCTTCAGGATGGAGCCGGTCGTCATCGGATGAAGATAGAAGATGCCGCTTGGATCAAGATGGTTGCCGGTCCGGATCGCCTCTTCTTCCCGGATAGGATGAAGACTTTGTAGCCTCTTCTGGACCTCTTCAGCCACCGGATGATGGATCGCCAGCCCCCGCTTGGGTTGGATGAAGATTTTGGAGCCAGGACGGATCGGTGATACCTGGTGAGGTGAAGACAAGGTAGGATGATCTTCAGGGGCTTAGTGTTAGGTTTATTTAAGGGGGGTTTGGGTTAGTTTAGGGGTATGTGGGTGGTGGGTTGTAATGTTGGGGGGGGGTATTGTATGTTTTTTTTTACAGGCAAAAGAGCTGAACTTCTTGGGGCATGCCCCGCAAAGGGCCCTGTTCAGGGCTGGTAAGGTAAAAGAGCTTTGAACTTTAGTAATTTAGAATAGGGTAGGGCATTTTTTATTTTGGGGGTCTTTGTTATTTTATTAGGGGGCTTAGAGTAGGTGTAATTAGTTTAAAATTGTTGTAATATTTTTCTTATGTTTGTAAATATTTTTTTATTTTTTGTAACTTAGTTCTTTTTTATTTTTTGTACTTTAGTTAGTTTATTTCATTGTAGTTATTTTTAGATATTGTATTTAATTAATGTATTGATAGTGTAGTGTTAGGTTTAATTGTAGGTAATTGTAGGTATTTTATTTAATTAATTTAATGATAGTATAGTGTTAGGTTTAATTGTAACTTAGGTTAGGATTTATTTTACAGGTAATTTTGTAATTATTTTAACTAGGTAACTATTAAATAGTTCTTAACTATTTAATAGCTATTGTACCTGGTTAAAATAATTACAAAGTTGCCTGTAAAATAAATATTAATCCTAAAATAGCTACAATGTAATTATAATTTATATTGTAGCTATATTAGGATTTATTTTACAGGTAAGTATTTAGCTTTAAATAGGAATAATTTATTTAATAAGAGTTAATTAATTTCGTTAGATTAAAATTATATTTAAGTTAGGGGGGTGTTAGTGTTAGGGTTAGACTTAGCTTTAGGGGTTAATACATTTATTAGAATAGCGGTGAGCTCCGGTCGGCAGATTAGGGGTTAATAATTGAAGTTAGGTGTCGGCGATGTTAGGGAGGGCAGATTAGGGGTTAATACTATTTATTATAGGGTTAGTGAGGCGGATTAGGAGTTAATAACTTTATTATAGTAGCGGTGCGGTCCGCTCGGCAGATTAGGGGTTAATAAGTGTAGGCAGGTGGGGGCGACGTTGTGGGCGGCAGATTAGGGGTTAATAAATATAATATAGGGGTCGGCGGTGTTAGGGGCAGCAGATTAGGGGTACATAAGGATAATGTAAGTAGCGGCGGTTTACGGAGCGGCAGATTAGGGGTTAAAAATAATATGCAGGGGTCAGCGATAGCGGGGGCGGCAGATTAGGGGTTAATAAGTGTAAGGTAAGGGGTGTTTAGACTCGGGGTTCATGTTAGGGTGTTAGGTGCAGACGTAGGAAGTGTTTCCCCATAGCAAACAATGGGGCTGCGTTAGGAGCTGAACGCGGCTTTTTTGCAGGTGTTAGGTTTTTTTTCAGCTCAAACAGCCCCATTGTTTCCTATGGGGGAATCGTGCACAAGCACGTTTTTGAGGCTGGCCGCGTCCGTAAGCAACTCTGGTATCGAGAGTTGCAGTTGCGTTAAAAATGCTCTACGCTCCTTTTTTGGAGCCTAACGCAGCGATTCTGTGGACTCTCAATACCAGAGTTATTTTAAAGGTGCGGCCAGAAAAAAGCCAGCATTAGCTACGCGGGTCGTTACCGACAAAACTCTAAATCTAGCCGTTAGAAACCTAACTCCCTTTGAATCTCTATGCACGGGATCCATCCCACCCAAAAAACTGATCTCAAAAGTATATAAACTTCTACTCATACCTCCAGACATACAACTACCATCATATACCAGGGCATGGAATAGAGACCATGGCAATATAGTAGAAGAAGATGAAAGGCTTAAATCTTTTAGGCTGATTAAGTGTTCCTCGGTTTCTGCCAGGGTTCAGGAAATACAGCTTAAACTAGTGACCAGGTGGTACTATACTCCTACTAGACTTCATCAATTGTTTCCAGCAGCTAATGCTGCATGCTGGAGGGGGTGTGGAGGGATGAGTTCGCTCATACACATACGGTGGTCCTGCCCCAAACTGACCACCTTTTGGGCGACAGTTATAGGGGAATTGTCAGCTAAATTGAAAACAATTATACCAAACACTCCTGAAACCCTGTTATTCCTACATCTTCCTAACATCAAAACTTCCCACAGCCGGGCCCTACTTCTAATAATGCTCACAGGAGCTAAGAAACTCATCCCAAAGATGTTGAAATCTAAGGAGGTCCCTATGTTGGCAGCCTAGCGCTCCGCTGTAGAGGAGCTATTAATTATGGAAAGATTGCATTACTTCAAGTGCAGCCAAATGGTTAACTATGAATTGATGACAGCCGTTTGGGCCCCTGCCCCTGCGTGAAGCTCAAACACGACAGTTCCTAATTCCCATATGATCAACAGCCACCCCCAACTCCCACCCCTTGTGTGTGGTTTTTTTTTTTCTCTCTCCCCTCCCCCTCTCCCCCTTCTTTTAGCTAACTTTTAACTTTTCTTTCGCTTCTACCGGTGTACTGGAAAAATCTTACATTCAATATACGTATTATTTGTCCATATAGGTTTGTATAAATATTGTTCTAAAATATTAAAATGTCAAGCTTGTCTTCACTGTAATATGGAATTGTAATAAGTGTACGCGCTGCGGTCAACCACATATGTATGCTTTGCACCATCTCAAATGTGACTGTTTTTTTATTTGATTGATCTGCTTAATAAAGCTTGTTTAAAAAAAAAAAAAAAACACCCCAAAATAAAAACCTAATCTAGAATAAACTACCAATGGCCCTTAAAAGGACCTTTTATTCGGCATTGCCCTAAAGAAATCAGCTCTATTTATGAAATAAAGCGGCGAGAAGTCTTCATCCAGCGTCATCTTCTATCTTGATCACGGCGGCGCGGAGCGGGTCCATCCTGAAGACATCCGGCGCGGAGAATCCTCTTCATACGGTCGCAGCTGTACACTGAATCTTCAATGCAAGCTACGCAATCCAAGATGGCGTCCCTTGCATTCCTATTGGCTGAAAATTTTTAATCAGCCAATAGGAATTAGAGCTGCTAAATTCCTATTGTCTGTTCAAATCAGCCAATAGGATTTAAGCAGCTCTAATTCTATTGGATGATGAATCAGCCAATAGAATGAGGGCTGCTTAAATCCTATTGGCTGATTTGAACAGCCAATAGGATATTAGCAGCTCTAATTCCTATTGGCTGATTCAAATCTTTCAGCCAATAGGAATGCAAGGGACGCCATTATAGATTGCGTACCTTGCATTGAAGATTCAGAGTATGGCGGCGACTGTATAAAGAGGATGCTCTGCGCCGGATGTCCTCAAGGATGGACACGCTCCGTGCCACCGGGATCAAGATAGAAGATGCCGCCTGGATGAAGATTGAAGAGGCCGCCTGGATGAAGACTTCTCGCCGCCTGGATGAGGACTTTTTTTAAGGGTTTTTTGGGTGTTTTTTTTTTTTAGTTTAGGGTTTGGGCATGTAAAAGAGCTAAATGCACTTTTAAGGGCAATGCCCATCCAAATGCCCTTTTCAGGGCAATGGGTAGCTTAGGTTTTTGTTAGAGTTAGGTTTTTTATTATGGGGGATTGGTTGGGTGGTGGGTTTTACTGTTGGGGGGATCTTTGTATTTTTTTACAGGTAAAAGAGCTGTTTAACTTAGGGCAGAGCCCTACAAAAGGCCCTTTTAAGGGCTATCGGTAGTTTATTGTAGGCTAGGTTTTTTTTTTATTTTGGTTGGGCTTTTTTATTTTGATAGGGCTATTAGATTAGGTGTGATTCTTTTTTTTTTTTTTTTTTTTTATAATTTCGTTTGTTATTTTCCGTAATTTAGTGTTTGTTATTTTTTGTAATTTAGTCTTTTTTTTTTGTAATTAGATAGTTTGTAATTTTTATAGTATTAGGATTTTTTAATGTGTATTTTAGTTTAATTGGTAGTTAGTTTAATTTTAGTTTAATAATTATATTAGTTTAATTGTTAGTTTAAACTTATTTTTTTTAATTTGACAGGTAAATTTAAATTTAATTTAAGATAGGGAAATTGTAATATTAATATAAAGTTAGGGGGGCGTTAGGTTTAGGGGTTACTTGTTTAAATTACTTTATTGCGATGTGGGGGGGGCGTTAAGTTTAGGGGTTACTTGTTTAAATTACTTTATTGCGATGTGGGGGGCTTTAGGTTTAGGGGTTAATACTTTAATTTATTATATTTCATTGTTGAGTGCTTTTGGGTTTAGGGGTTAATAGGTTTATTATAGTGGCAGCAGTGTAGGACTTAATAACTTTAGCACAGTGGGGTCGATGTGGGCGGACGGCAGATTAGGGGTTAATATTTAAAAAGTGTTTGCGATGTGGGAGGGCGGCGGTTTAGGGGTTAATAACTTTAGTATAGTGGTGATGTCGGGGAGCGGCAGAATAGGGTTTAATAAATTTTCTTAGTGGCGGCGATGTTGGGAGTGGCAGATTAGGGGTTAATAAATGTATTATAGTGTTTGCAATGCGGGAGGGCCTCGGTTTAGGGGTTAAGATGTAGTTTATGGGTGTTTAGTGTACTTTGTAGCAGTTTAGTTATGAGTTTTATGCAATAGATTTGTAGCGTAAAACTCATAACTACTGACTTTAGATGGCGTTACGGATCTTGTCGTTTTAGGCTGTAACGCCGTTTTTTTTTAGCCAGAACGCAAAACTCGTAATACCAGCGCAATAGGAATCCCATGAAAAAACGTCATTTTTAAGAGTGCGGTACTGACGTTGCGACGCTGAAATTACCATATTTTCAGCGTTAAAAGACGAACGTACAGACTTGTAATCTAGCTGAGTATTAGACTAGAAATACTATTGTCAATACTAATGTCAAATTCGAATTTGAAGGTCACATTCGAATATTAAAACAGTATTAGACTAGAAATACTATTTCAAATTTGAATGTTACATTCGAATTCGAATGTTACATTCAAATTCGAAAATTACATTTATAAAACACAGTATTCGAATTTGAATATTACATTTATAAAACACAGTATTCGAATTCGAATATTACATTTATAAAACACAGTATTAGACTAGAAATACTATTTCAAATTCGAATGTGACATTCAGAATTCGAATTTAGCATTCAAATTTGAATATTACATTTATTAAACACAGTTGTAGACTAGAAATACTATTTCGAATTTGAATGTAGCATTCAAATTCGAATATTACATTTAAAAAAAAGTATTAGACTAGAAATACTATTTCGAATTCGATTGTGACATTCAAATTCGAATGCAGCATTTGAATTAGAATATTACATTAATTAAACAAAGTTGTAGACTAGAAATACTATTTTGAATTCAAATGTTACATTTGATTTCTTATGTCCCTTTCAAATTCAAATATTACATTTCGAAACTGTTCAAATCAGCCAATAGGATTTAAGCAGCTCTAATTCTATTGGATGATGAATCAGCCAATAGAATGAGGGCTGCTTAAATCCTATTGGCTGATTTGAACAGCCAATAGGATATTAGCAGCTCTAATTCCTATTGGCTGATTCAAATCTTTCAGCCAATAGGAATGCAAGGGACGCCATTATAGATTGCGTACCTTGCATTGAAGATTCAGAGTATGGCGGCGACTGTATAAAGAGGATGCTCTGCGCCGGATGTCCTCAAGGATGGACACGCTCCGTGCCACCGGGATCAAGATAGAAGATGCCGCCTGGATGAAGATTGAAGAGGCCGCCTGGATGAAGACTTCTCGCCGCCTGGATGAGGACTTTTTTTAAGGGTTTTTTGGGTGTTTTTTTTTTTTTAGTTTAGGGTTTGGGCATGTAAAAGAGCTAAATGCACTTTTAAGGGCAATGCCCATCCAAATGCCCTTTTCAGGGCAATGGGTAGCTTAGGTTTTTGTTAGAGTTAGGTTTTTTATTATGGGGGATTGGTTGGGTGGTGGGTTTTACTGTTGGGGGGATCTTTGTATTTTTTTACAGGTAAAAGAGCTGTTTAACTTAGGGCAGAGCCCTACAAAAGGCCCTTTTAAGGGCTATCGGTAGTTTATTGTAGGCTAGGTTTTTTTTTTATTTTGGTTGGGCTTTTTTATTTTGATAGGGCTATTAGATTAGGTGTGATTCTTTTTTTTTTTTTTTTTTATAATTTCGTTTGTTATTTTCCGTAATTTAGTGTTTGTTATTTTTTGTAATTTAGTCTTTTTTTTTTGTAATTAGATAGTTTGTAATTTTTATAGTATTAGGATTTTTTAATGTGTATTTTAGTTTAATTGGTAGTTAGTTTAATTTTAGTTTAATAATTATATTAGTTTAATTGTTAGTTTAAACTTATTTTTTTTAATTTGACAGGTAAATTTAAATTTAATTTAAGATAGGGAAATTGTAATATTAATATAAAGTTAGGGGGGCGTTAGGTTTAGGGGTTACTTGTTTAAATTACTTTATTGCGATGTGGGGGGGCGTTAAGTTTAGGGGTTACTTGTTTAAATTACTTTATTGCGATGTGGGGGGCTTTAGGTTTAGGGGTTAATACTTTAATTTATTATATTTCATTGTTGAGTGCTTTTGGGTTTAGGGGTTAATAGGTTTATTATAGTGGCAGCAGTGTAGGACTTAATAACTTTAGCACAGTGGGGTCGATGTGGGCGGACGGCAGATTAGGGGTTAATATTTAAAAAGTGTTTGCGATGTGGGAGGGCGGCGGTTTAGGGGTTAATAACTTTAGTATAGTGGTGATGTCGGGGAGCGGCAGAATAGGGTTTAATAAATTTTCTTAGTGGCGGCGATGTTGGGAGTGGCAGATTAGGGGTTAATAAATGTATTATAGTGTTTGCAATGCGGGAGGGCCTCGGTTTAGGGGTTAAGATGTAGTTTATGGGTGTTTAGTGTACTTTGTAGCAGTTTAGTTATGAGTTTTATGCAATAGATTTGTAGCGTAAAACTCATAACTACTGACTTTAGATGGCGTTACGGATCTTGTCGTTTTAGGCTGTAACGCCGTTTTTTTTTAGCCAGAACGCAAAACTCGTAATACCAGCGCAATAGGAATCCCATGAAAAAACGTCATTTTTAAGAGTGCGGTACTGACGTTGCGACGCTGAAATTACCATATTTTCAGCGTTAAAAGACGAACGTACAGACTTGTAATCTAGCTGAGTATTAGACTAGAAATACTATTGTCAATACTAATGTCAAATTCGAATTTGAAGGTCACATTCGAATATTAAAACAGTATTAGACTAGAAATACTATTTCAAATTCGAAAATTACATTTATAAAACACAGTATTCGAATTTGAATATTACATTTATAAAACACAGTATTCGAATTCGAATATTACATTTATAAAACACAGTATTAGACTAGAAATACTATTTCAAATTCGAATGTGACATTCAGAATTCGAATTTAGCATTCAAATTTGAATATTACATTTATTAAACACAGTTGTAGACTAGAAATACTATTTCGAATTTGAATGTAGCATTCAAATTCGAATATTACATTTAAAAAAAAGTATTAGACTAGAAATACTATTTCGAATTCGATTGTGACATTCAAATTCGAATGCAGCATTTGAATTAGAATATTACATTAATTAAACAAAGTTGTAGACTAGAAATACTATTTTGAATTCAAATGTTACATTTGATTTCTTATGTCCCTTTCAAATTCAAATATTACATTTCGAAATTGAATAATTAACATAGCTAAACATTATATTATTCGAACAAATATTTTCAAATTTTATTGAAAAATTAGAAAATGAAAATTCGAAAATAGAATGTTAGAATGTTATATAAACATTCAAAATTCGTTTTGAACGAACTTATGTATCAAAATTCGTTTTAAATTTCAAATTTTTAGAAACATTCGCCCATCCCTGATTGTGACCGCATTAACATTTTTCCCTATTTACTTCAACGAAGCAAGCATTTTCTCAAGTGCGCTAACCAAGCATGAAAATATTAATATTTCACATTCCTATGTTCTTCACATATTCATAAGTACATATTTATAATATATATATTTATATATACATATATATATATATATATATATATATATATATATATATATATATATATATAACACACAGAGAAAACCCAGCACTCACTTACAAGCTCTCAGCTAAGATTTAAAAGCAAAACTGGAAAGGTTAGTCACCGCATCTGGCCAAATGGGACAAGCTCAGGTACCACGTCAAGGTCCTCTCCAATACCTGAGACCCTAAAACAGCCACACAATGCAAGCTTTCAAATCCATACAAACTGAAAACAAAAAAAGGGTGCACAGGAATATGTAATCACCCTAGACATATACAAAACACGGAAGGGAACTGCACTCTCATACCGGACCGGGTACACATCCTATGACCCTGCAACATGCTCAGCCCTGGGTGCCACTGGCACTCACAGGAAGCTGTGCTGTCCCCAGAGCCACAAGCAGTTAACCCCAGACAGGTCTGGGTGCAAGAACCATAGGGAAAATTACAAAACAAATTAATACAACACACAGAGAAAACCCAGCACTCACTTACAAGCTCTCAGCTAAGATTTAAAAGCAAAACTGGAAAGGTTAGTCACCGCATCTGGCCAAATGGGACAAGCTCAGGTACCACGTCAAGGTCCTCTCCAATACCTGAGACCCTAAAACAGCCACACAATGCAAGCTTTCAAATCCAGACAAACTGAAAACAAAAAAAGGGTGCACAGGAATATGTAATCACCCTAGACATATACAAAACACGGAAGGGAACTGCACTCTCATACCGGACCGGGTACACATCCTATGACCCTGCAACATGCTCAGCCCTGGGTGCCACTGGCACTCACAGGAAGCTGTGCTGTCCCCAGAGCCACAAGCAGTTAACCCCAGACAGGTCTGGGTGCAAGAACCATAGGGAAAATTACAAAACAAATTAATACAACACACAGAGAAAACCCAGCACTCACTTACAAGCTCTCAGCTAAGATTTAAAAGCAAAACTGGAAAGGTTAGTCACCGCATCTGGCCAAATGGGACAAGCTCAGGTACCACGTCAAGGTCCTCTCCAATACCTGAGACCCTAAAACAGCCACACAATGCAAGCTTTCAAATCCAGACAAACTGAAAACAAAAAAAGGGTGCACAGGAATATGTAATCACCCTAGACATATACAAAACACGGAAGGGAACTGCACTCTCATACCGGACCGGGTACACATCCTATGACCCTGCAACATGCTCAGCCCTGGGTGCCACTGGCACTCACAGGAAGCTGTGCTGTCCCCAGAGCCACAAGCAGTTAACCCCAGACAGGTCTGGGTGCAAGAACCATAGGGAAAATTACAAAACAAATTAATACAACACACAGAGAAAACCCAGCACTCACTTACAAGCTCTCAGCTAAGATTTAAAAGCAAAACTGGAAAGGATTTGAAAGCTTGCATTGTGTGGCTGTTTTAGGGTCTCAGGTATTGGAGAGGACCTTGACGTGGTACCTGAGCTTGTCCCATTTGGCCAGATGCGGTGACTAACCTTTCCAGTTTTGCTTTTAAATCTTAGCTGAGAGCTTGTAAGTGAGTGCTGGGTTTTCTCTGTGTGTTGTATTAATTTGTTTTGTAATTTTCCCTATGGTTCTTGCACCCAGACCTGTCTGGGGTTAACTGCTTGTGGCTCTGGGGACAGCACAGCTTCCTGTGAGTGCCAGTGGCACCCAGGGCTGAGCATGTTGCAGGGTCATAGGATGTGTACCCGGTCCGGTATGAGAGTGCAGTTCCCTTCCGTGTTTTGTATATGTCTAGGGTGATTACATATTCCTGTGCACCCTTTTTTTGTTTTCAGTTTGTCTGGATTTGAAAGCTTGCATTGTGTGGCTGTTTTAGGGTCTCAGGTATTGGAGAGGACCTTGACGTGGTACCTGAGCTTGTCCCATTTGGCCAGATGCGGTGACTAACCTTTCCAGTTTTGCTTTTAAATCTTAGCTGAGAGCTTGTAAGTGAGTGCTGGGTTTTCTCTGTGTGTTGTATTAATTTGTTTTGTAATTTTCCCTATGGTTCTTGCACCCAGACCTGTCTGGGGTTAACTGCTTGTGGCTCTGGGGACAGCACAGCTTCCTGTGAGTGCCAGTGGCACCCAGGGCTGAGCATGTTGCAGGGTCATAGGATGTGTACCCGGTCCGGTATGAGAGTGCAGTTCCCTTCCGTGTTTTGTATATGTCTAGGGTGATTACATATTCCTGTGCACCCTTTTTTTCTTTTCAGTTTGTCTGGATTTGAAAGCTTGCATTGTGTGGCTGTTTTAGGGTCTCAGGTATTGGAGAGGACCTTGACGTGGTACCTGAGCTTGTCCCATTTGGCCAGATGCAGTGACTAACCTTTCCAGTTTTGCTTTTAAATCTTAGCTGAGAGCTTGTAAGTGAGTGCTGGGTTTTCTCTGTGTGTTGTATTAATTTGTTTTGTAATTTTCCCTATGGTTCTTGCACCCAGACCTGTCTGGGGTTAACTGCTTGTGGCTCTGGGGACAGCACAGCTTCCTGTGAGTGCCAGTGGCACCCAGGGCTGAGCATGTTGCAGGGTCATAGGATGTGTACCCGGTCCGGTATGAGAGTGCAGTTCCCTTCCGTGTTTTGTATATGTCTAGGGTGATTACATATTCCTGTGCACCCTTTTTTTGTTTTCAGTTTGTCTGGATTTGAAAGCTTGCATTGTGTGGCTGTTTTAGGGTCTCAGGTATTGGAGAGGACCTTGACGTGGTACCTGAGCTTGTCCCATTTGGCCAGATGCGGTGACTAACCTTTCCAGTTTTGCTTTTAAATCTTAGCTGAGAGCTTGTAAGTGAGTGCTGGGTTTTCTATGTGTGTTGTATTAATTTGTTTTGTAATTTTCCCTATGGTTCTTGCACCCAGACCTGTCTGGGGTTAACTGCTTGTGGCTCTGGGGACAGCACAGCTTCCTGTGAGTGCCAGTGGCACCCAGGGCTGAGCATGTTGCAGGGTCATAGGATGTGTACCCGGTCCGGTATGAGAGTGCAGTTCCCTTCCGTGTTTTGTATATGTCTAGGGTGATTACATATTCCTGTGCACCCTTTTTTTGTTTTCAGTTTGTTTGGATTTGAAAGCTTGCATTGTGTGGCTGTTTTAGGGTCTCAGGTATTGGAGAGGACCTTGACGTGGTACCTGAGCTTGTCCCATTTGGCCAGATGCGGTGACTAACCTTTCCATTTTTGCTTTTAAATCTTAGCTGAGAGCTTGTAAGTGAGTGCTGGGTTTTCTCTGTGTGTTGTATTAATTTGTTTTGTAATTTTCCCTATGGTTCTTGCACCCAGACCTGTCTGGGGTTAACTGCTTGTGGCTCTGGGGACAGCACAGCTTCCTGTGAGTGCCAGTGGCACCCAGGGCTGAGCATGTTGCAGGGTCATAGGATGTGTACCCGGTCCGGTATGAGAGTGCAGTTCCCTTCCGTGTTTTGTATATGTCTAGGGTGATTACATATTCCTGTGCACCCTTTTTTTGTTTTCAGTTTGTCTGGATTTGAAAGCTTGCATTGTGTGGCTGTTTTAGGGTCTCAGGTATTGGAGAGGACCTTGACGTGGTACCTGAGCTTGTCCCATTTGGCCAGATGCGGTGACTAACCTTTCCAGTTTTGCTTTTAAATCTTAGCTGAGAGCTTGTAAGTGAGTGCTGGGTTTTCTCTGTGTGTTGTATTAATTTGTTTTGTAATTTTCCCTATGGTTCTTGCACCCAGACCTGTCTGGGGTTAACTGCTTGTGGCTCTGGGGACAGCACAGCTTCCTGTGAGTGCCAGTGGCACCCAGGGCTGAGCATGTTGCAGGGTCATAGGATGTGTACCCGGTCCGGTATGAGAGTGCAGTTCCCTTCCGTGTTTTGTATATATATATATATATAAATACTAGCTGTTGCCCACAGCTTTTCTTGCAGGGGTTTTGTGATTTCAGTTCGCTCATACACATATGGTGGTCCTGCCCCAAACTGACCACCTTTTGGGCGACAGTTATAGGGGAATTGTCAGCTAAATTGAAAACAATTATACCAAACACTCCTGAAACCCTGTTATTCCTACATCTTCCTAACATCAAAACTTCCCACAGCAGGGCCCTACTTCTATTAATGCTCACAGGAGCTAAGAAACTCATCCCAAAGATGTTGAAATCTAAGGAGGTCCCTATGTTGGCAGCCTAGCGCTCCGCTGTAGAGGAGCTATTAATTATGGAAAGATTGCATTACTTCAAGTGCAGCCAAATGGTTAACTATGAATTGATGACAGCCGTTTGGGCCCCTGCCCCTGCGTGAAGCTCACACGCGACAGTTCCTAATTCCCATATGATCAACAGCCACCCCCAACTCCCACCCATTGTGTGTGTTTTTTTTTTCTCCCCTCCCCCTTTCCCCCTTCTTTTAGCTAACTTTTAACTTTTCTTTCGCTTCTACCGGTGTACTGGAAAAATCTTACATTCAATATACGTATTATTTGTCCATATAGGTTTGTATAAATATTGTTCTAAAATATTAAAATGTCAAGCTTGTCTTCACTGTAATATGGAATTGTAATAAGTGTACGCGCTGCGGTCAACCACATATGTATGCTTTGTACCATCTCAAATGTGACTGTTTTTTTATTTGATTGATCTGCTTAATAAAGCTTGTTTAAAAAAAAAAAAAAACACCCCAAAATAAAAACCTAATCTAGAATAAACTACCAATGGCCCTTAAAAGGACCTTTTATTCGGCATTGCCCTAAAGAAATCAGCTCTATTTATGAAATAAAGCGGCGAGAAGTCTACATCCAGCGTCATCTTCTATCTTGATCACGGCGGCGCGGAGCGGGTCCATCCTGAAGACATCCGGCGCGGAGAATCCTCTTCATATGGTCGCAGCTGTACACTGAATCTTCAATGCAAGCTACGCAATCAAAGATGGCGTCCCTTGCATTCCTATTGGCTGAAAATTTTGAATCAGCCAATAGGAATTAGAGCTGCTAAAATCCTATTGACTGTTCAAATCAGCCAATAGGATTTAAGCAGCTCTAATTCTATTGGATGATGAATCAGCCAATAGAATGAGGGCTGCTTAAATCCTATTGGCTGATTTGAACAGCCAATAGGATATTAGCAGCTCTAATTCCTATTGGCTGATTCAAATCTTTCAGCCAATAGGAATGCAAGGGACGCCATTATAGATTGCGTACCTTGCATTGAAGATTCAGAGTATGGCGGCGACTGTATAAAGAGGATGCTCTGCGCCGGATGTCCTCAAGGATGGACACGCTCCGTGCCACCGGGATCAAGATAGAAGATGCCGCCTGGATGAAGATTGAAGAGGCCGCCTGGATGAAGACTTCTCGCCGCCTGGATGAGGACTTTTTTTGAGGGTTTTTTGGGTGTTTTTTTTTTTTAGTTTAGGGTTTGGGCATGTAAAAGAGCTAAATGCACTTTTAAGGGCAATGCCCATCCAAATGCCCTTTTCAGGGCAATGGGTAGCTTAGGTTTTTGTTAGAGTTAGGTTTTTTATTATGGGAGATTGGTTGGGTGGTGGGTTTTACTGTTGGGGGGGTCTTTGTATTTTTTTACATGTAAAAGAGCTGTTTAACTTAGGGCAGAGCCCTACAAAAGGCCCTTTTAAGGGCTATCGGTAGTTTATTGTAGGCTAGGTTTTTTTTTATTTTGGTTGGGCTTTTTTATTTTGATAGGGCTATTAGATTAGGTGTGATTCTTTTTTTTTTTTTTTTTTTTTTTATAATTTCGTTTGTTATTTTCCGTAATTTAGTGTTTGTTATTTTTTGTAATTTAGTCTTTTTTTTTTGTAATTAGATAGTTTGTAATTTTTATAGTATTAGGATTTTTTAATGTGTATTTTAGTTTAATTGGTAGTTAGTTTAATTTTAGTTTAATAATTATATTAGTTTAATTGTTAGTTTAAACTTATTTTTTTTAATTTGACAGGTAAATTTAAATTTAATTTAAGATAGGGAAATTGTAATATTAATATAAAGTTAGGGGGGCGTTAGGTTTAGGGGTTACTTGTTTAAATTACTTTATTGCGATGTGGGGGGCGTTAGGTTTAGGGGTTACTTGTTTAAATTACTTTATTGCGATGTGGGGGGCTTTAGGTTTAGGGGTTAATACTTTAATTTATTATATTTCATTGTTGAGTGCTTTTGGGTTTAGGGGTTAATAGGTTTATTATAGTGGCAGCAGTGTAGGACTTAATAACTTTAGCACAGTGGGGTCGATGTGGGCGGACGGCAGATTAGGGGTTAATATTTAAAAAGTGTTTGCGATGTGGGAGGGCGGTGGTTTAGGGGTTAATAACTTTAGTATAGTGGTGATGTCGGGGAGCGGCAGAATAGGGTTTAATACATTTTCTTAGTGGCGGCGATGTTGGGAGTGGCAGATTAGGGGTTAATAAATGTATTATAGTGTTTGCAATGCGGGAGGGCCTCGGTTTAGGGGTTAAGAGGTAGTTTATGGGTGTTTAGTGTACTTTGTAGCAGTTTAGTTATGAGTTTTATGCAATAGATTTGTAGCGTAAAACTCATAACTACTGACTTTAGATGGCGTTAAGGATCTTGTCGTTTTAGGCTGTAACGCCGTTTTTTTTTAGCCAGAACGCAAAACTCGTAATACCAGCGCAATAGGAATCCCATGAAAAAACGTCATTTTTAAGAGTGCGGTACTGACGTTGCGACGCTGAAATTACCATATTTTCAGCGTTAAAAGACGAACGTACAGACTTGTAATCTAGCTGAGTATTAGACTAGAAATACTATTGTCAATACTAATGTCAAATTCGAATTTGAAGGTCACATTCGAATATTAAAACAGTATTAGACTAGAAATACTATTTCAAATTTGAATGTTACATTCGAATTCGAATGTTACATTCAAATTCGAAAATTACATTTATAAAACACAGTATTCGAATTTGAATATTACATTTATAAAACACAGTATTCGAATTCGAATATTACATTTATAAAACACAGTATTAGACTAGAAATACTATTTCAAATTCGAATGTGACATTCAGAATTCGAATTTAGCATTCAAATTTGAATATTACATTTATTAAACACAGTTGTAGACTAGAAATACTATTTCGAATTTGAATGTAGCATTCAAAATCGAATATTACATTTAAAAAAAAGTATTAGACTAGAAATACTATTTCGAATTCGATTGTGACATTCAAATTCGAATGCAGCATTTGAATTAGAATATTACATTAATTAAACAAAGTTGTAGACTAGAAATACTATTTCGAATTCAAATGTTACATTTGATTTCTTATGTCACTTTCAAATTCAAATATTACATTTCGAAATTGAATAATTAACATAGCTAAACATTATATTATTCGAACAAATATTTTCAAATTTTATTGAAAAATTAGAAAATGAAAATTAGAAAATAGAATGTTAGAATGTTATATAAACATTAAAAATTCGTTTTGAACGAACTTATGTATCAAAATTCGTTTTAAATTTCAAATTTTTAGAAACATTCGCCCATCCCTGATTGTGACCGCATTAACATTTTTCCCTATTTACTTCAACGAAGCAAGCATTTTCTCAAGTGCGCTAACCCAGCATGAAAATATTAATATTTCACATTCCTATGTTCTTCACATATTCATAAGTACATATTTATAATATATATATTTATATATACACATATATATATATATATATATATATATATATATATATATATATATATATATATATATATATATATATATATATATATATATATATAAATACTAGCTGTTGCCCACAGCTTTTCTTGCAGGGGTTTTGTGATTTGAAACAAATAGCAAAAAAGCGACCACTGGCAATGACATCTGCCCTCACGTGTGTTCCTGTTCGGGTTTCACACATTTACTGACATGAAATTTTTGAGTTTTCATTAATTCTCTGTGTTTCTCGTACATGGGCACCAATCAGCTAAGTTTTGGGCGGGGCGTCCATCTGGCACATCAAAAATATTTTATTATTATTCTTTTTACAATCACTTTAATATTAAATTGTAATTATTATATATTATTAAACTGTCAGATGTGAAAAAAGAGTATTATTTTCTTTAATGATATCAATATCTTCAGAACTACCGATGTAAGGAACGTAGTTTTTGAGCGTGACGTTTTTGAGATATAGGTATACTCACAAATCACCCCCCTTTTCATCCCCCATAAGTGGACTTTTGGGAAATGGTTTAACACTTGTTTCTTTATTTTGAAAGGCGAATCTAAATACCGATTAACATCTTGGTTTTTGAGATATAGGTATCCTCATAAATCACCCCCCTTAAGTGGATTTTCGGTATATGGTGAAACACGTTTCTTTATTCTCAAAGAAGAATCTAAATACAAATATATTATATATATATAATGTTTTTTTGGTCACGATTGCGCTCATGCGTTTACATTTTCTTTCAACTTGTAATATGAGAGCTCCTTCCGATGCGTGAAAACAGTTACGATAACCCGACATTGTCTTTGCATAGCTGTTAGTGCTACACTCATAATCTGGCCCATAATGGGGCTCTTGGGTATATCCAGGGGGAATTTGTATGTGCTACATGATCAGGGCTGACCAGGTAGTGACAACAAAAAGCAGAATTAATATGTTCAATAGTGTTCAAAAACCCAAGAGAAAAAAAACTAATATTGTGCACTTTTTAGGAAATATTTAATTATTGTGTGGCCCCCATGTATTAGGAAGATGGCCATCACATTGCTTAATAAAGACAGTGTCATTTAAGGCTGGTCAGGGTTTTCTTTATGTGAGAAATCAAACCTGGTCAAAGTGCTGCCATCTGCTAGATAATGCCACAAACAACTGTGGCTGAGAAGACCCAATCCTAAAATAAAGCCAGGTTATACCGTGGCCCTTACAGCTACAGAAGTACATAGTGGTTGGACGCAAAATGCTTTTGCACTCTGAGTTGTACTTTACTAAGTGTAACCCATATACTGAACTACGCAGTGTGTCTGTGCTATAATGCGCTTTCTTCAAGGGCATCATAACTGAATCTATATTTACCCTATACTGTGAAATAAAATATAACTTTAACACAGAATACCCTGGGACTGTTTAACCCCTCACAGGAATGATTTCACACCATGGTCCTGATAATCTAAAGCTCTCCGCTGAAGCAAGGTCCCTCAAACAAATGTAGAAATACAAATTTTACCTTGAGAGATGTTTATGTTGTTATGTAGTGTCCTTTATGTGAGGTCTGAAAAAAATCCCAAAGATTTTGTGTGATTTCTCTCTATGGCGTGAGGTTTTAATCATCAGGCCTGTGAGTTTTGTGTGATTTTTCTCTATGGCGTGAGATTTTAATCATCAGGCCCTGAGAGTTTTGCGTGATTTCTCCCCATGGCGACAAGGTTTTAATCATCAGACCTGTGAGTTTTGTGTGATTTCTCTCTATGGCGTGAGATTTTAATCATCAGGCCCTGAGAGTTTTGCGTGATTTCTCCCCATGGCGACAAGGTTTTAATCATCAGACCTGATAGTTTTGCGTGATTTCTCCCCATGGCGACAAGGTTTTAATCATCAGACCTGAGAGTTTTGCGTGATTTCTCCCCATGGCGACAAGGTTTTAATCATCAGACCTGAGAGTTTTGTGTGATTTCTCTCCATGGCAACAAGGTTTTAATCATCAGCCCTGTGAGTTTTGTGTGATTTCTCCCTATGGTAACGAGATTTTAATCATCAGGTCTGTGAGTTTTGTGTGATTTCTCCCCATGGCAGTGAGGTTTTAATCATTATGACTGTGAGTTTTGTGTGATTTCTCTCTATGGCGAGAGATTTTAATCATCAGGCCTGTGAGTTAAGTGTGATTTCTCCCCATGGCGACGAGATTTTAATCATCAGGCCTGAGAGTTTTGTGCGATTTCAACCCATGGCAACAAGGTTTTAATCATCTGGCCTATGAGTTTTGTGTGATTTCTCTCTATGGCGAGAGATTTTAATCATCAGGCATGTGAGTTAAGTGTGATTTCTCCCCATGGTGGCGAGATTTTAATCATCAGGCCTGTGAGTTTTGTGTGATTTCTCTCCAAGGCGACGAGATTTCAATCATCAGGCCTGTGAGTTTTGTGTGATTTCTCCCCATGGCAGTGAGGTTTTTGTGACGGTAGGCCTGGTACCCCAAATGAGTACCTCCGTCAGAACTCTTCCCTTGTCCTGGACATCCCTTTATCCAGAGCAATAGCTCCTGGTATCTCCCTTTGACCGCAGTCTAAAGTTATGTAGGGGAACAGAGCTGAGACACCACTCAGTTTTCTGAACACAAAAATGAACACTTTATTTGAAAGTAGCACACAGATTTATACACCCTGGCATTCCAGAGTCACAGAGCTTCAGGTTACATAGGGAATTGGCTAAACAGCAAAGCAAACATTTGAACAATACATCAAACCTCTAACAATTGTCTATTCACAGGTAAAACAGATTAACATATTAAGTTAATTAACTGGGGAAGAAAGTTTACTCAGACAATCTGATGTTGGGCAGTCTAGTTCAGTGTTTTTCAAATAGTATGCCGTGGCACACTAGTGTGCCGTGAGAGATCCTCAGGTTTGCCGCGGCAGACTGACAACAGTGCAGGGGTGTCTCTCTTTCAAATTTTGAAATATTGGGAGGTATGTGACAGGCTCATCAGGCATCATTTACAACCATGACATTGACATTCATTCACAGACAATCATTATGATTGTTTGTGAATGAATGTCAATATGTCATGTATAGTTTGTAGGAGGCATGGCATGACAGCACAGTACAGTGTGTGTGTGTGTATATGTATATATATATATATATATATATATATATATATATATATATATATATATATCCTGTATTAGGCTACAATGTGTGATTTTGTAAAATTTTGGGATGGTGGTGTGCCACAGGATTTTTTAATGTAAAAAAGTGTGCCACGGCAAGAAAAAGGTTGCAAATCACTGGTCTAGTTAACATAATCACACAGGGACACAATCAGTTTACCCAGACAGACTCCTGAGACACAATCAGATCAGAAACATAAAAAAATACATCTTATTACAGAATACAAGAACAGCTCTTATTAACTATTAAGTCCTTTATGTCCCCTTGGTTTATAGAGTCACAATTGCTTCCACAAGGGGCACTCATACCTTGTACCCATACTGTATTTATGGATACAGTGTGACATGGACATAAGACAGAGTTATGAAAGTACATGGGATGTCCAGCATATACAATTCCACATTTCCATGCAGTTTCTGGGTATCCTTAAGTCCATGTACCTCCAGCCCAAAGAATGTTCCATAACGGGCCCTCAGATCTTGGTGACTCACATCACATAGTTCCAGGACAGAGGAGTCTGTCACAGTTTTAATCATCATGACTGTGAGTTTTGTGTGATTTCTCTCTATGGCGAGAGATTTTAATCATCAGGCATGTGAGTTTTGTGTGATTTCAACCCATGGCAACAAGGTTTTAATCATCAGGCCTATGAGTTTTATTTGATTTCTCTCTATGGTGTGAGGTTCTAATCATCAGGCCTATGAGTTTTGTGTGATTTCTCTCCAAGGCGACGAGATTTTAATCATCAGGCCTTTGGGATTTGTGTGATTTCTCTCCATGGCATGAGGTTTTAATCATCAGGCCTGTGAGTTTTGTGTGATTTCTCTCTATGGTTTGAGGTTTTAATCATCAGGCTTGTGAGTTTTGTGTGATTTCTCTCTATGGCGAGAGATTTTAATCATCAGGCATGTGAGTTTTGTGTGATTTCCACCCATGGCAACAAGGTTTTAATCATCAGGCCTGTGAGTTTTGTGTGATTTCTCTCCATGGCGGTGAGGTCTTAATCATCAGGCCTGTGAGTTTTGTGTGATTTCTCCCCATGGCAGTGAGGTTTTAATAATCAGGACTGAGTTTTGTGTGATTTCTCTCCATGGCGACGAGATTTTAATCACCAGACCGTGAGCTTTGTGTGATTTCTCTCCAAGGCGACGAGATTTTAATCATCAAGCCTGTGAGTTTTGTGTGATTTCTCTCAATAGCATGAGGTTCTAATCATTAGGACTATGAGTTTTGTGTGATTTCTTTTCAAGGCAATGAGATTTTAATCTTTAGGCCTGTGGGTTTTGTGTGATTTTTCTCTATGGCGTGAGGTTTTAATCATCAGGCCTGTGAGTTTTGTGTGATTTCTTTCTATGGTGTGAGGTTTTAATCATCAGGCCTGTGAGTTTTGTGTGATTTCTCTCTATGGCATGAGGTTTTAATCATTAGGCCTGTGAGTTTTGTGGGATTTCTGTCCATGGCGGTGAGGTTTTAATCATTAGGCCTGTGGGTTATGTGGAATTTCTCTCCATGGAATGAGGTTTTAATCATTAGGCCTATGATTTTAATGGGATTTTTCTCCATGGCGATGAGGTTTTAATCATCAGGCCTGTGGGCTTTGTATGATTTCTCTCTATTGCGTGAGGTTTTGATCATCAGGCCTGTGAGTTTTGTATGATTTCTCTCTATTGCGTGAGGTTTTAATCATCAGGCCTGTGAGTTTTGTGTGATTTGTCTCTATGGCATGAGGTTTTAATCATCAGGCCTGTGAGTTTTGTGTGATTTCTCTCTATGGCAGTGAGGTTTTAATCATCAGGTCTGTGAGTTTTGTGGAATTTCTGTCCATGGCGGTGAAGTTTTAATCATCAGGCCTGTGAGTTTTGTGTGATTTCTCTCTATTGCGTGAGGTTTTAATCATCAGGCCTGTGAGTTTTGTGTGATTTCTCTCTATGGCATGAGGTTTTAATCTCTCCTCCATCTCTCATCGTAACCAAAATATTTCTTGAACTTCCTAACTCACTGCTGCAACGGCAATCCATGTGACAAGCTACCCCAAACCTTATGTCTCTGCACCCTAAACCTGTAGACTGTGAGTTCTCCGGAGCAGGGCCCTCTTCCTCCTGTACTAGATTTGTTTAGTTTGTTATGTTTTGTATTTTATCACAAATCCTTGTCATTGTATACCCCTATCTCTGTACCCAGAGGTACAGAATTTTGAGGCACTATACAAATGAAATATAATAATAATAATCATCAGCCCTGTGAGTTTTATGTGATTTCTCGCCATGGCAGTGAAGTTTTAATCATTAGGCCTGTGGGTTTTGTGTGATTTCTCTCCATGCCGGTGAGGTTTTAATCACAGAGCCTGTAAGTTTTGTGTGATTTCTCTCCATGGAGATGAGGTTTTAATCATCAGGCCTGTGAGTTTTTTATGATTTCTCTCCATGGCAATGAGATTTTAATCATCAGGCCTGTAAGTTTTGTGTAATTTCTCTCCATGGCGATGAGGTTTTAATCATCAGGCCTGTGAGTTTTGTGTGATTTCTCCCCATGGCAACAAGATTTTAATCATCAGCCCTGTGAGTTTTGTGTGATTTCTCCCCATCGCGGCGAGGTTTTAATTATTAGGCCTATGAGTTTTTTGTGATTTCTCTCTATTGCGATGAGGTTTTAATCATCAGGCCTGTGGGCTTTGTATGATTTCTCTCTATTGCGTGAGGTTTTAATCATCAGGCCTGTGAGTTTTGTATGATTTCTCTCTATGGCATGAGGTTTTAATCAACAGGCCTGTGAGTTTTGTGTGATTTCTCTCTATTGCATGAGGTTTTAATCATCAGGCCTGTGAGTTTTGTATGATTTCTCTCTATTGCGTGAGGTTTTAATCATCAGGCCTGTGAGTTTTGTGTGATTTCTCTCTATGGAATGAGGTTTTAATCATCAGGCCTGTGAGTTTTGTGTGATTTCTCTCTATGGCATGAGGTTTTAATCTCTCCTCCATCTCTCATCGTAACCAAAATAATTCTTGAACTTCCTAACTCACTGCTGCAACGGCAATTCATGTGACAAGCTACCCCAAACCTTATGTCTCTGCACCCTAAACCTGTAGACTGTGAGTTCTCCGGAGCAGGGCCCTCTTCCTCCTGTACTAGATTTGTTTAGTTTGTTATGTTTTGTATTTTATCACAAATCCTTGTCATTGTATACCCCTATCTCTGTACCCAGTGCTAAAGAATTTTGAGGCACTATACAAATTAAATATAATAATAATAATCATCAGCCCTGTGAGTTTTATGTGATTTCTCGCCATTGCAGCGAGGTTTTATTTATCAAGACCTTGAGTTTTGTGGGATGTCTCTCCATGGCGTGAGGTTTTAATCATCAGGCCTATGAGTTTTATGGGATTTCTGTCCATGGCAGTGAGTATCATTAGGCCTGTGGGTTTTGTGTGATTTCTCTCCATGGCGGTGAGGTTTTAATCACCAAGCCTGTAAGTTTTGTGTGATTTCTCTCCATGGCGATGAGGTTTTAATCACCAAGCCTGTAAGTTTTGTGTGATTTCTCTCCATGGCGATGAGGTTTTAATCACCAAGCCTGTAAGTTTTGTGTGATTTCTCTCTATTGCGTGAGGTTTTAATCATCAGGCCTGTGGGTTTTGTGTGATTTCTCTCCATGGCGATGAGGTTTTAATCATCAGGCCTGTGAGTTTTGTGTGATTTCTCTCCATGGCAATGAGATTTTAATCATCAGGCCTGTGAGTTTTGTGTGATTTCTCTCCATGGCGGCGAGGTTTTAATCATCAGGCCTGTGAGTTTTGTGTGATTTCTCTCCATGGCGGCGAGGTTTTAATCATTAGGCCTGTGAGTTTTGTGTGATTTCTCTCCATGGCGATAAGGTTTTAATCATCAGGCCTGTGAGTTTTGTGTGATTTCTCTCTATGGCGGTGAGGTTTTAATCATCAGGCCTGTGAGAATTATGTGATTTCTCTCTATGGCAGTGAGGTTTTAATCATCAGGTCTGTGAGTTTTATGTGATTTCTCTCTATGGCAGTGAGGTTTTAATCATCAGGCCTGTGAGTTTTGTGTGATTTCTCTCTATTGCGTGAGGTTTTAATCATCAGGCCTGTGAGTTTTGTGTGATTTCTCTCTATGGCAGTGAGGTTTTAATCATCAGGTCTGTGAGTTTTGTGTGATTTCTCTCTATGGCGGTGAGGTTTTAATCAACAAGCCTGTGAGTTTTGTGTGATTTCTCTCCATGACAGTGAGGTTTTAATCATCAGGCCTGTGAGTTTTGTGTGATTTCTCTCTATGGCAGTGAGGTTTTAATCATCAGGTCTGTGAGTTTTGTGTGATTTCTCTCTATGGTGCTGAGGTTTTAATCATCAGGCCTGTGAGTTTTGTGTGATTTCTCTCTATGGCGGTGAGGTTTTAATCATCAGGCCTGTGAGTTTTGTGTGATTTCTCTCTATGGTGGTGAGGTTTTAATCATCAGGCCTGTGAGTTTTGTATGATTTCTCTCTATGGCGGTGAGGTTTTAATAATCAGGCCTGTGAGTTTTGTGTGATTTCTCTCTATGGCGGTGAGGTTTTAATCATCAGGCCTGTGAGTTTTGTGTGATTTCTCTCTATGGCGGGGAGGTTTTAATCAACAAGCCTGTGAGTTTTGTGTGATTTCTCTCCATGACAGTGAGGTTTTAATCATCAGGCCTGTGAGTTTTGTGTGATTTCTCTCCATGGCAGTAAGGTTTTAATCATCATTCATTGACCAATTTCAGTGTTTGGGAAAATCCCTAATACATGATCCTACGTAGTTCCTGCCCAGACTGCACACAGGACAAAGGCTGAGAAACGTCACTAACTGCACAAAATAAGAAAAAAAATACTATCAGGAGCGAAAAGATCTAGCAGATAATAACAACAAGTGGTCAGGATAAAGTGTAAATGCTATGTATGATAACACGTTAGTGCTGTATGTATGATAACACGTTAGTGATGTATGTGTGATAACACGTTAGTGCTGTATGTTTGATAACATGTTAGTGCTGTATGTGTGATAACATGTTAGTGCTGTAAGTGTGATAACAAGTTAGTGCTGTATGTGTGATAACACGTTAGTGCTGTATGTGTGATAACACGTTAGTGCTGTATGTGTGATAACACGTTAGTGCTGTATGTGTGATAACATGTTAGTGCTGTATGTGTGATAACACGTTAGTGCTGTATGTGTGATAACATGTTAGTGCTGTATGTGTGATAACACGTTAGTGCTGTATGTGTGATAACACGTTAGTGCTGTATGTGTGATAACATGTTAGTGCTGTATGTGTGATAACACGTTAGTGCTGTATGTGTGATAACACGTTAGTGCTGTATGTGTGATAACAAGTTAGTGCTGTATGTGTGATAACACGTTAGTGCTGTATGTGTGATAACAAGTTAGTGCTGTAAGTGTGATAACATGTTAGTGCTGTATGTGTGATAACACGTTAGTGCTGTATGTGTGATAACAAGTTAGTGCTGTATGTGTGATAACATGTTAGTGCTGTATGTGTGATAACACGTTAGTGCTGTATGTGTGATAACAAGTTAGTTCGGTATGTGTGATAACACGTTAGTGCTGTATGTGTGATAACAAGTTAGTTCGGTATGTGTGATAACACGTTAGTGCTGTATGTGTGATAACACGTTAGTGCTGTATGTGTGATAACACGTTAGTGCTGTATGTGTGATAACACGTTAGTGCTGTATGTATGATAACACGTTAGTGCTGTATGTGTGATAACACGTTAGTGCTGTATGTGTGATAACACGTTAGTGCTGTATGTGTGATAACACGTTAGTGCTGTATGTGTGATAACACGTTAGTGCTGTATGTGTGATAACACGTTAGTGCTGTATGTGTGATAACACGTTAGTGCTGTATGTGTGATAACACGTTAGTGCTGTATGTGTGATAACACGTTAGTGCTGTATGTGTGATAACACGTTAGTGCTGTATGTGTGATAACACGTTAGTGCTGTATGTGTGATAACATGTTAGTGCTGTATGTGTGATAACATGTTAGTGCTGTATGTGTGATAACACGTTAGTGCTGTATGTATGATAACACGTTAGTGGTGTATGTGTGATAACACGTTAGTGCTGTATGTGTGATAACACGTTAGTGCTGTATGTGTGATAACACGTTAGTGCTGTATGTGTGATAACACGTTAGTGCTGTATGTGTGATAACACGTTAGTGCTGTATGTGTGATAACACGTTAGTGCTGTATGTGTGATAACACGTTAGTGCTGTATGTGTGATAACACGTTAGTGCTGTATGTGTGATAACACGTTAGTGCTGTATGTGTGATAACATGTTAGTGCTGTATGTGTGATAACATGTTAGTGCTGTATGTGTGATAACACGTTAGTGCTGTATGTATGATAACACGTTAGTGGTGTATGTGTGATAACATGTTAGTGCTGTAAGTGTGATAACACGTTAGTGCTGTATGTGTGATAACACGTTAGTGCTGTATGTGTGAAATCACGTTAGTGCTGTATGTGTGATAACACGTTAGTGCTGTATGTATGATAACACGTTAGTGGTGTATGTGTGATATCATGTTATTGGTGTATGTGTGATAACATGTTAGTGATGTATGTGTGATAACACGTTAGTGATGTATGTGTGATAACACGTTAGTGATGTATGTGTGATAACACGTTAGTGATGTATGTGTGATAACATGTTAGGGCAGAGTGCTGCATGTACAATAACATATTAGGGCCAGAACAATGCTGCATATCTCACCAGCATACAAAGGGTTAAGGGCCGAGGCTGTTGCCTGAGATACAGAAACATAAATGAAGACAGTGAAAGTGGCGTACAAGGTTAACAAACCCTGTACCAGTTACCAGTTTGGCACAGAAAAGGTTAACAAACCCTTTCTAGCTTAATTAATTTGTCACAGTCTACGCTCTCCAGGCAAGCCTGTGACTTAGTCCAGTGGGTGCAAGGGTTATCAAACACTCTTTAGTCTATTCTAAACCTAGAAAAAATGTCCAAAAGTCACCTTTAATGCCACCCACACTAAACTGTCTCTAAGCTGCCACCATCTAAGATTATTATATGGGGAATCTTAAGGAAAAACTCAGACTAATAGATTAAAGATCCCAAACACAATTTAGCAAAACTGAACCTTAAAAACACAGTACTTCTATCACCAGTCTCTTTCAGTAACGTGGTTTTAAATATTAGACAAAGGCTAAACTTAAAGGGACAGTCAAGTCCAAAAAACCTTTCATGATTCAGGTAGGGCATGTCATTTTAAACAACGTTCCAATTTACTTTTATCACCAATTTTGCTTTTTTCTCTTGGTATTCTTAGTTGAAAGCTAAACCTAGGAAGGCTCATATGATAATTCTAAGCCCTTGAAGGCCGCCTCTTATCACATTCTTTTTTATTTGCTTTTCACAACAGGGGAGAGCTAGCTCATGTGAGTCATATAGATAACATTGTGATCACGCCTGTGGCTTGTGGCAGACACTGCACTAAAATGGCTAAAATGAAAGTCAATAGATAATAAATAAATAAATAAATAAATAAATAAATAGTAATGTGATCAGCGGGCTGTCAGACCATGCTTAGGTACAAGGTTATAACAGAGGTAAAAAGTATATTAATATAACAGTGTTGGTTATGCAAAACTGGGATATGGCTAATAAAGGGATTATCTATCTTTTAAAACAACAACAATTCTGTTGTTGACTGTCCAGGAACATTTATTATGAGCAAAAAAGAGTCACAGTGAATTTATATATATATATAAAAAAGAGTTAACAAGTAAAATTACACAAGGCAAACATAAATAAAATGGTGGACAACAGAACCTAATACTGTACTAGATTAGACACATGCGCCAAGGGAGTTTGGCAAGAAAGATGGTCACTTACACTGTTGTTACGCAGGCTCCCGTGTAGAATGATAACATTGTTATTTTGAAATCACAGTTAAATACAGTTGTTTTATGAGGTCAGGTTACTGACCAGGCCCCTTTCAGAGTGGGCAATGGAAGTAACAACCCTTCTCTTTTATGGCGTGTCGTAAAAACGATGAATCCATGGCTGGCATTAGAGAACACATAACTTTTTGGTATGTATACCCAGTTCATAAACACACATAAGCAATTCCTTTGTGACATCATGCGGATTACTTTGATATCAAACACAACATGTCTAGCATAACCTGAGAGGCATCATATTAAGAAAATCTTATTTCATCAATAACCCTTAAAGGGATATGAAACCCAAAAAAATATTTTGTGATTCAGACAGAACATAACATTTTTAAAAAACTTTCCAATTTACTTCTGATTCTGATTTTTTCTAATTTAGTTTCGGATCGATTCGGATATATTTGAATGCATTTGTTTCAACCTCATTCAAATTCAAATAAATTTGGATGTATTCGTTTCGGATTCGATTCGTAAATTGGGAAATCCGGTATGTGTTATGTTGATTCAGATGGTTCCAAGTTACACAAACATAATTATTTCACTGTTCTATCTCACTAAATCTCACTAAATTTAATTTCTAGACTGAATTGTGATTAGTCCATGGCCATTCGAATGTAACAAATAAATCCGAACTAATTCGGATTTATTCATTACAAATGCATTGGGGAAGTTGTTTAAAATCGCTATTCTATTGAATAATGAAAGAAATTTTGGGGGGTTTCATATCCCTTTAATTGAACACAGGCCAACGCCTGCATAGAGACACTGTGTTCTATCACTCTCTGTGAAACCATCAGGTTTGTTTATAAATACAATAAAGATTGCTCAAGTGAAGCTTACAAGCTATTTATGACAGAGCTCTGTTTTTTTAAGAAAACCCCCCAGGGCCACACATGTTCAGAAAACTCCCCAAAATATTTAGCACCCAGATAAAAAGTTAACCCCTTACAGCTAGATACATGAGGTCTTCATGACAGTGAATAAACAGCTGATGTGACAAATATTAATGGGCCGTACTACACAGTGATCAGGGAAAAGATAATGGTTGCCCATAACATCCAGATTTAGGAACTAACAAGTATGTTTTTAGGGTTGAAGTGTAAACTGTTGGTCCCCAGGAGAGTTGGTAGCTTGTAAAAGACCAGGGGCTTCAGCCAATAGATAAATTGAATGCCCGTGACCCAAAACTCAGGTTTTACTCCACCCAATATTACCATATATATTTTTTACAATTCAACAAAGATTATACCCTCTTCCCCCTTGGCTGCCAGTAATACAAAGACACACAGATCAGTAACTTTACATGTATAGGCTGCCAGTAACACACAGACCAGTGGCTTTACACTTATAGGATGCCAGTAACACACAGATCAGTGGCTTTACAATTACATGCTGCCAGTAACACACAGATCAGTGGCTTTACACTTACATGCTGCCAGTAACACACAGATCAGTGACTTTACACTTATAGGCTGCCAGTAACACTCAGATCAGTGACTTTACACTTATAGGGTGAAAGTAACACAAAGATCAGTGACTTTACACTTATAGGGTGCCAGTAACACAGAGATCAATGACGTTACACTTATAGGGTGCCAGTAACACAAAGATCACAAGAGCACAGCTCTGATACAAACCACAAACGGCATCACAAAGGCAGGACTCTCAAACAGATAACAGGCGGCAGCACAAGGGCACAGCTCTCATACAGACCACAGGCGGCATCACAAGGGCATAGCTCTCATACAGATGAAAGGCAGCATCACAAGGGCATGGCTTTCTTACACACCACAGGTAGCATCACAAGGGCACGGGTTTCTTACAGACCACAGGCGGCATCAAAAGGGCACAGCTCTCATACAGACCCCAGGCGGCATCACAAGGGCACAGCTCTCATACAGACCACAGGCGGCATCACAAGGGCCCGGCTTCCTTACACACCACAGTCACAGTGAGCATCACAAGGGCACGGGTTTCTTACAGACCACAGGCAGCATCACAAGGGCACAGTTCTCATACAGACCACAGGCGGCATCACAAGGGCACAGCTCTCATACAGACCACAGGCGGCATCACAAGGGCACAGCTCTCATACAGACCACAGGCGGCATCACAAGGGCACAGCTCTCATACAGACCACAGGGAGCAGCACCAGGGCACAGCTCTCATACAGACCACAGGCGGAATCACAAGGGCACGGCTTTCTTACAGACCACAGGGAGCATCACAAGTGAACGGGTTTCTTACAGACCACAGGCGGCATCACAAGGGCACAGCTCTCATACAGACCACAGGCAACATCACAAGGGCACAGCTGTCATACAGACCACAGGGAGCAGCACCAGGGCACAGCTCTCATACAGACTACAGGCGGAAAAAAGGGAACAGCTCTCATACAGACCACAGGCGGAATCACAAGGGCACGGCTCTCATACAGACCACAGGCGGAATCACAAGGGCACGGCTCTCATACAGACCACAGAGAGCATCACAAGGGCACAGCTCTAATACAGACCACAGGCGGCATCACAAGGGCACAGCTCTCATACAGACCACAGGCAGAATCACAAGGGCACGGCTCTCATACAGACCACAGGCAGAATCACAAGGGCACAGCTCTCATACAGACCACAGGCAGCATCACAAGGGCACAGCTCTCTTACAGACCACAGCCGGCATCACAAGGGCACAGCTCTCATACAGACCACAGGCAGCATCACAAGGGCACAGCTCTCATACAGACCACACGCAGCATCACAAGGGCACAGCTCTCATACAGACCACAGCCGGCATCACAAGGGCACAGCTCTCATACAGACCACAGGCAGCATCACATGGGCACAGCTCTCATACAGACCACAGGCAGCATCACAAGGGCACAGTTCTCATACAGACCACAGGCAGCATCACAAGGGCACAGCTCTCATACAGACCACAGGCAGCATCACATGGGCACAGCTCTCATACAGACCACAGGCAGCATCACATGGGCACAGCTCTCATACAGACCACAGGCAGCATCACATGGGCACAGCTCTCATACAGACCACAAGCGGCATCACAAGGGCACAGCTCTCATACAGACCACAGGCAGCATTACAAGGGCACAGCTCTCATACAGACCACAGGCAGCATTACAAGGGCACAGCTTTCATACAGACCACAGGTGGCATCACAAGGGCACAGCTCTCATACAGACCACAGGTGGCATCACAAGGGCTCTCATACAGACCACAGGTGGCATCACAAGGGCACAGCTCTCATACAGACCACAGGTGGCATCACAAGGGCACAGCTCTCATACAGACCACAGGCAGCATCACAAGGGCACAGCTCTCATACAGACCACAGGTGGCATCACAAGGGCACAGCTCTCATACAGACCACAGGTGGCATCACAAGGGCACAGCTCTCATACAGACCACAGACAACATCACAAGGGCACGGCTCTCATACAGACCACAGGCGGCATCACAAGGGCACAGCTCTCATACAGACCACAGGCAGAATCAAAAGGGCACAGCTCTCATACAGACCACAGAAAACATCACAAGGGCACAGCTCTCATACAGACCACAGGGAGCATCACAAGGGCACAGCTGTCATACAGACCATAGGCGGCATCACAAGGGCACAGCTCTCATACAGACCACAGACAACATCACAAGGGCACAGCTCTCATACAGACCACAGACAACATGACAAAGGCACAGCTCTCATACAGACCACAGGCAGCATCACAAGGGCACAGCTCTCATACAGACCACAGGCGGCATCACAAGGGCACGGCTCTCGTACAGACCACAGGCAGCATCACAAGGGCACAGCTCTCATACAGACCACAGGCAGCATCACAAGGGCACGGCTCTCATACAGACCACAGGCAGCATCACAAGGGCACGGCTCTCATACTGACCACAGACAACATCACAAGGGCACGGCTCTCATACAGACCACAGACAACATCACAAGGGCACAGCTCTCATACAGACCACAGACAACATCACAAGGGCACGGCTCTCATACAGGCCACAGGCAGCATCACAAGGGCACAGCTCTCATACAGACCACAGGCAGCATCACAAAGGCACAGCTATCATACAGACCACAGGCAGCATCACAAGGGCACAGCTCTCATACAGACCACAGAAAACATCACAAGGGCACAGCTCTCATACAGACCACAGGGAGCATCACAAGGGCACAGCTGTCATACAGACCACAGGCGGCATCACAAGGGCACAGCTCTCATACAGACCACAGACAACATCACAAGGGCACAGCTCTCATACAGACCACAGACAACATCACAAAGGCACAGCTCTCATACAGACCACAGGCAGCATCACAAGGGCACAGCTCTCATACAGACCACAGGCGGCATCACAAGGGCACGGCTCTCGTACAGACCACAGGCAGCATCACAAGGGCACAGCTCTCATACAGACCACAGGCAGCATCACAAGGGCACGGCTCTCATACAGACCACAGGCAGCATCACAAGGGCACGGCTCTCATACTGACCACAGACAACATCACAAGGGCACGGCTCTCATACAGACCACATACAACATCACAAGGGCACAGCTCTCATACAGACCACAGACAACATCACAAGGGCACGGCTCTCATACAGACCACAGACAACATCACAAGGGAACAGCTCTCATACAGACCAAAGGTGGCATCACAAGGGCACAGCTCTCATACAGACCACAGGGAGCATCACAAGAGTAGGACTCTCATACAGATCACAGGCAACAACACAAGGGCAAAGCTCTCATAAAGACCACAGGCGGCATCACAAGGGCACAGCTCTCATACAGACCACAGGTGCCATCACAAGGGCACGGCTCTCATACAGAACACAGGCGGCATCACAAGGGCAAAGCTCTCATACAGACCACAGGTGGCATCACAAGGGCACAGCTCTCATACAGACCACAGGTGGCATCACAAGGGGCGCGGCTCTCATACAGACCACAGGCAGAATCACAAAGGCACGGCTCTCATACAGGCCACAGGCGGCATCACAAGGGCACAGCTCTCATACAGACCACAGGCAACATCACAAGGGCACGGCTCTCATACAGACCACAGTTAACATCACAAGGGCGCGGCTCTCATACAGACCACAGGCAGAATCACAAAGGCACGGCTCTCATACAGGCCACAGGCGGCATCACAAGGGCACAGCTCTCATACAGACCACAGGCAGCATCACAAAGGCACGGCTCTCATACAGACCACAGGCAGCATCACAAGGGCACGGCTCTTATACAGACCACAGGCAACATCACAAGGGCGCGGCTCTCATACAGACCACAGGCAGAATCACAAAGGCACGGCTCTCATACAGGCCACAGGCGGCATCACAAGGGCACAGCTCTCATACAGACCACAGGCAGCATCACAAAGGCATGGCTCTCATACAGACCACAGGCAACATCACAAGGGCACGGCTCTTATACAGACCACAGGCACCATCACAAGGGCACGGCTCTCATACAGACCACAGGCAGAATCACAAAGGCAAGGCTCTCATACAGGCCACAGGCAGCATCACAAGGGCACAGCTCTCATACAGACCACAGGCAGCATCACAAAGGCACAGCTATCATACAGACCACAGGCAACATCACAAGGGCACAGCTCTCATACAGACCACAGGCAACATCACAAGGGCACGGCTCTCATACAGACCACAGGCAACATCACAAGGGCACGGCTCTCATACAGACCACAGGCAACATCACAAGGGCACGGCTCTCATACAGACCACAGGCGGCATCACAAGGGCACGGCTCTCATACAGACCACAGGCAGCATCACAAGGGCACAGCTCTCATACAGACCACACGCAGAATCACAAGGGCACAGCTCTCATACAGACCACAGGGAGCATCACATACAGACCACACGCAGAATCACAAGGGCACAGCTCTCATACAGACCACAGGCAGAATCACAAAGGCACGGCTCTCATACAGGCCACAGGCGGCATCACAAGGGCACAGCTCTCATACAGACCACAGGCCGCATCACAAGGGCACAGCTCTCATACAGACCACAGGCAACATCACAAGGGCACAGCTCTCATACAGACCACAGGCGGCATCACAAGGGCACGGCTCAAATACAGACCACAGGCAGCATCACAAGGGCACAGCTCTCATACAGACCACACGCAAAATCACAAGGGCACGTCTCTCTTACAGACCACAGTATGCATCACAAGGGCACAGCTCTCATACAGACCACAGGCAGCATCACAAGGGCACAGCTCTCATACAGACCACAGGCAACATCACAAGGGCACAGCTCTCATACAGACCACAGGCGGCATCACAAGGGCACGGCTCTAATACAGACCACAGCTGGCATCACAAGGGCACGGCTCTCATACAGACCACAGCCGGCATCACAAGGGCACGGCTCTCATACAGACCACAGGCAACATCACAAGGGCACGGCTCTCATACAGACCACAGGCAGAATCACAAAGGCACGGCTCTCATACAGGCCACAGGCGGCATCACAAGGGCACAGCTCTCATACAGACCACAGGCAGCATCACAAAGGCACAGCTCTCATACAGACCACAGGCAACATCACAAGGGCACGGCTCTCATACAGACCACAGGCAGAATCACAAAGGCACGGCTCTCATACAGACCACAGGCAGCATCACAAGGGCACAGCTCTCATACAGACCACAGGCGGAATCACAAGGGCACAGCTCTCATACAGACCACAGGCAGCATCACAAGGGCACAGCTCTCATACAGACCACAGGCAGCATCACAAGGGCACGGCTCTCATACAGGCCACAGGTGGCATCACAAGGGCATGGCTCTCATACAGACCACAGGCAGCATCAGAAGGGCACGGCTCTCATACAGGCCACAGGCGGCATCACAAGGGCACAGCTCTCATACAGACCACAGCCTGCACCACAAGGGCACGGCTCTTATACAGACCACAGGCAGCATCAGAAGGGCATGGCTCTCATACAGACCACAGGCAGCATCAGAAGGGCATGGCTCTCATACAGACCACAGGCAGCATCACAAGGGCACAGCTCTCATACAGACCACAGGCAGCATCACATGGGCACGGCTCTCATACAGACCACAAGCGGAATCGCAAGGGCACGGCTCTCATGCAGACCACAGATGGCATCACAAGGGCACGGCACTCATGCAGACCACAGATGGCATCACAAGGGCACGGCTCTCATACAGACCACAGGCAGCATCAGAAGGGCACGGCTCTCATACAGAACACAGACAGCATCACAAGGGCACGACTCTCATACAGACCACAGGCGGAATCACAAGGGCACGGCTTTCACGCAGACCACAGGTGGCATCACAAGGGCACGGCTCTCATACAGACCACAGGTGGAATCACAAGGGCACGGCTTTCATGCAGACCACAGGTGGCATCACAAGGGCACGGCTCTCATACAGACCACAGGCGGCATCACAAGGGCACAGCTCTCATGCAGACCACAGCCTGCATCACAAGGGCACGGCTCTCATACAGACCACAGGGAGCATCACAAGGGCATGGCTCTCATACAGACCACAGGCAACATCACATGGGCACGGCTCTCATACAGACCACAGCCTGCATCACAAGGGCACAGCTCTCATACAGACCACAGGGAGCATCACAAGGGCATGGCTCTCATACAGACCACAGGCGGAATCACGACGGCACGGCTCTCATACAGACCACAGGCAACATCACAAGGGCACAGCTCTCATACAGACCACAGGCAACATCACAAGGGCACGGCTCTCATACAGACCACAGGCAGAATCACAAGGGCACGGCTCTCATACAGGCCACAGGCGGCATCACAAGGGCACAGCTCTCATACAGACCACAGCCTGCATCACAAGGGCACAGCTCTCATACAGACCACAGGCAGCATCAGAAGGGCACGGCTCTCATACAGACCACAGGCAGCATCACAAGGGCCCCGGCTCTCATACAGACCACAGGCAGCATCACATGGGCACGGCTATTATACAGACCACAGGCGGAATCGCAAGGGCACGGCTCTCATACAGACCACAGGCGGAATCACAAGGGCACGGCTCTCATGCAGACCACAGATGGCATCACAAGGGCACAGCTCTCATACAGACCACAGGCAGCATCAGAAGGGCACGGCTCTCATACAGACCACAGGCAGCATCACAAGGGCACGACTCTCATACAGACCAAGGGCACGGCTCTCATACAGACCACAGGCAGCATCAGAAGGGCACGGCTCTCATACAGAACACAGACAGCATCACAAGGGCACGACTCTCATACAGACCACAGGCAGCATCACATGGGCACGGCTCTCATACAGACCACAGGCGGAATCACAAGGGCACGGCTCACATACAGACCACAGGTGGAATCACAAGGGCACAGCTCTCATACAGACCACAGGCGGCATCACAAGGGCACAGCTCTCATACAGACCACAGGCGGAATCACAAGGGCACGGCTCTCATACAGACCACAGGCGGAATCACAAGGGCACAGCTCTCATACAGACCCCAGGGCGCATCACAAGGGCACAGCTCTCATACAGACCACAGGCGGCATCACAAGGGCACAGCTCTCATACAGACCACAGGCAGCATCACAAGGGCACAGCTCTCATACAGACCACAGGCGGCATCACAAGGGCACAGCTCTCAAACAGACCACAGGCAGCATCACAAGGGCACGGCTCTCATACAGACCATAGGCAGCATCACATCACATAATAAATACATGTTATTATTATGTTATTATTATATTATTACACATTACTATTACATGTTATTATTATGTTATTACACATTACTATTGCATGTTATTTTTATGTTATTACACATTACTATTACATGTTATTACACATTACCATTACATGTTATTATTATGTTATTACACATTACTATTACATGTTAGTACACATTACTATTACATATTATTATGTTCTTACACATTACTATTACATATTATTACACATTACTATTACATGTTATTACACATTACCATTACATGTTATTATTATGTTATTACACATTACTATTACATGTTATTACACATTACCATTACATGTTATTATTATGTTATTACACATTACTATTACATGTTATTACACATTACCATTACATGTTATTATTATGTTATTACACATTACTATTACGTGTTATTACACAGTACTATTACATGTTATTATTATGTTATTACACATTACTATTACATTTTATTATTATACATTACTATGATATGTTATTACACATTACTATTACCTGTTGCTATTATTATTTTATTACACATTACTATTACGTGTTATTACACATTACTATTACGTGTTATTACACATTACTATTACATTTTATTATTATGTTATTACACATTACTATTACATGTTATTATTATGTTATTATGTTATTACACATTACTATTACATGTTATTACACATTACTATTACATGTTGTTATTATTATGTTATTACACATTACTATTACATGTTATTACACATTACTATTACATGTTATTATTATGTTATTACACATTACTATTACATGTTATTACACATTTCAATTACATGTTATTATTATGTTATTACACATTACTATTACATGTTATAACACATTACTATTACATGTTATTATTATGTTATTACACATTACTATTACATGTTATTATTATGTTATTATTATGTTATTACACATTACTATTACATGTTATTATGTTATTACACATTACTATTACATGTTATCATTATGTTATTACACATTACTATTGCATGTTATTGTGTTATTACAAATTACTATTACATGTTGTTATTATGTTATTACACATTACTATTACCTGGTGTTACACATTACTATTTCCTGTTATTACACATTACTATTACATGTGATTATTATGTTATTACACATTACTATTACCTGTTGTTACACATTACTATTATCTGTTATTACACATTACTATTACATGTTATTATTATGTTATTACACATTACTATTACATGTTATGTTATTACACATTACTATTACATGTTATTATTGTGTTATTACACATTACTATTATTATGTTATTATTATGTTATTACACATTACTATTACCTGTTGTTACACATTACTATTACCTGTTATTACACATTACTATTACATGTGATTATTAGGTTATTACACATTACTATTACCTGTTGTTACGCATTACTATTAAATGTTATTTACACATTACTATTGCATGTTATTACACATTACTATTACATTTTATTATTATGTTTTTACACATTACTATTACATGTTATTACACATTACCATTACATGTTATTATTATGTTATTACACATTACTATTACATGTTATTACACATTAGTATTACATGTTATTATTATGTTATTACACATTACTATTACATGTTATTACACATTACCATTACAGGTTATTATTATGTTATTACACATTACTATTACATGTTATTACACATTACTATTACATGTTATTACACATTACTATTACATGTTATTACATATTACTATTACATATTATTATGTTATTATTATTATTATTATCGGTTATTTGTAGAGCACCAACAGATTCCGCAGTGCTATTAACAAAGGCGGAGTACAACAAAACAATTATAGGGATCAAATGGGTAGAGGGCCCTTCCAAGAGTTGTACTGTTGTAGTCAGCTCCTGAGAAGGTGATCTACAAACAGCTGGACTCTTAGGCTTACATGGTAAGGGGGTTCAGGGGATAGGAATGGAGGAGAGGAACTGGTATAAAGAAAGGTTAGCGTAGGTTGTATGCATCCCTGAACAGTAGAGTCTTTAGGGAGCACTTGAAGCTTTTAAAACTAGAAGAGAGTCTTGTGGAGCGAGGCAGAGAGTTCCACAAGATGGGACCCAGTCTGGAGAAGTCCTGTAAATGGGAGTGTAATGAGGTAACAAGAGAGGAGGAGAGGAGGAGGTCGTGAGCAGAGCGAAGGGGACGGGAGGGAGAGTATCTGGAGACAAGGTCTGAGATATAGGGGGGAGCAGTGCAGTTGAGGGCTTTGTATGTCAGAATGAAAATTTTGTGTTTGATCCTAGAGGCAAGAGGAAGCCAGTGAAGAGATTGGCAGAGAGGTGCAGCAGATGAAGAGCGACGTGTAAGGAAGATGAGTCTGGCAAAGGCATTCATTATGGATTGTAAAGGAGCTAGGCGGCAGCTGGGGAGACCAGAGAGGACACAGTTGCAGTAATCGAGGCAGAGAAGTAGATTTGGGTGTCATCGGCATACAAATGATATTGTAAACCGTGGGACTTTATTAGGGAACCTAGTGATGACGTGTAGATTGAGAAGAGAAGGGGACCGAGGACAGAGCCTTGCGGTACTCTGACAGAAAGTGGTGACGGGGCAGAGGAGGCCCCAGAGAAGGCTACACTAAAGGTACGGTTTGACAGGTAGGAAGAGAGCCACGAGAGGGCTATGTCACATATGCCGAAGGATTGGAGGGTTTGGAGCAAGAGAGGGTGGTCAACAGTGTCAAAGGCTGCGGACAGAACAAGGAGGATAAGCAGAGAGAAGTGGCTTTTTTATTATTATGTTATTACACATTACTATTACATGTTATTATTATGTTATTACACATTACTATTACATGTTATTACACATTACTATTACATGTTATTATGTTATTACACATTACTATTACATGTTATTATGTTATTACACATTACTATTACATGTTATTACACATTACTATTACATGTTATTATTATTTTATTACACATTACTATTACATGTTATTATTGTGTTATTACACATTACTATTACATGTTATTATTATGTTATTACACATTACTATTACCTGTTGTTACACATTACTATTACCTGTTATTGCTCATTACTATTACATGTTATTATTATGTTATTACACATTACTATTACATGTTATTACACATTACTATTACATGTTATTATGTTATTACACATTACTATTACATGTTATTATGTTATTACACATTACATGTTATTACACATTACTATTACATGTTATTATGTTATTACACATTACTATTACATGTTATTACACATTACTATTACATGTTATTATTATTTTATTACACATTACTATTACATGTTATTATTGTGTTATTACACATTACTATTACATGTTATTATTATGTTATTACACATTACTATTACCTGTTGTTACACATTACTATTACCTGTTATTGCTCATTACTATTACATGTTATTATTATGTTATTACACATTACTATTACATGTTATTACACATTACTATTACATGTTATTATTATGTTATTACACATTACTATTACATGTTATTACACATTACTATTACATGTTATTATTATGTTATTACACATTACTATTACATGTTATTACCCATTACTATTACATGTTACTATTATGTTATTACACATTACTATTACATGTTATTATTATGTTGTTACACATTACTATTACGTGTTATTATTATGTTACTACACATTACTCTTACATGTTATTATTATGTTATTATTATGTTATTACACATTACTATTACATGTTATTACACATTACTATTACATGTTATTATTATGTTATTACACATTACTATTACATGTTATTACACATTACTATTACATGTTATTATTATGTTATTATTATGTTATTACACATTACTATTACATGTTATTACACATTACTATTACATGTTGTTATTATTATGTTATTACACATTACTATTACATGTTATTACACATTATAATTACATGTTATTATTATGTTATTACACATTACTATTACATGTTATTACACATTACTATTACATGTTGTTATTATTATGTTATTACACATTACTATTACATGTTATTACACATTACTATTACATGTTATTATTATGTTATTACATGTTAGAATCTCAGCATATGGACAAATCAGAGTGCAGACTCCCGTGAGACGCCAGTTATTTGAGATACTGTGAGCCTGAGGCGCATGCAGGTAACAGATGTGACTGCATATTAATATTAACCTCTTAATGACCTGTGCTACACAGGAGAGACCCGTGTGACAGACTGTGAGTTACCTGCTCCTCATGTGTCCCTGACTCACTTGTTTACCTTCCCTGAGATCATGTGACACAGTCACAAGATGATGACAAAACAACCTACACAGCCTGCAGATCATCAGCCCTCGTGTAACCCCTTCACTGCCACAGTCTGCAGATCATCAGCCCTTGTGTAACCCCTTCACTGCCGCAGCCTGCAGATCATCAGCCCTTGTGTAACACCTTCATTGCCACAGTCTGCAGATCATCAGCCCTCGTGAAACCCCTTCACTGCCACAGCCTTCAGATCATCAGCCCTTGTGTAACCCCTTCCCTGTCACAGTCTACAGAAAACCATCCATCTTGTAACCCCTTCCCTGTCACAGCCTGCAGATCATCAGCCCTTGTGTAACCCCTTCACTGTCACAGCCTACAGAAAATCATCCCTCTTGTAACCCCTTCCCTGTCACAGCCTGCAGATCATCAGCCCTTGTGTAACCCCTTCACTGACACAGCCTGCAGATCATCAGCCCTTGTGTAACCCCTTCATTGACAGTCTGCAGAACATTATTCCTCTTGTAACCCCTCCCTGCCACAGCCTGCAGATCCTCAGCCCTCGTGAAACCCCTTCACTGCCACAGCCTTCAGATCATCAGCCCTTGTGTAACCCCTTCCCTGTCACAGTCTACAGAAAACCATCCATCTTGTAACCCCTTCCCTGTCACAGCCTGCAGATCATCAGCCCTTGTGTAACCCCTTCATTGACAGTCTGCAGAACATAATTCCTCTTGTAACCCCTTCCCTGCGACAGCCTGCAGAACATAATTCCTCTTGTAACCCCTTCACTGCCACAGTCAGCAGAACATAATTCCTCTTGTAACCCCCCCCCCAACCCCGCCATAGCCTGCAGACCTTCAGGCTTATAGAAACCCTTTCACTGCCTCAGCCAACAGACATTTAGCCTGAAACCCTTTAACTGCCACATACTGCAGACCTTTAGCCTTATAGAAACCCTTTCACTGCCACAGCCTGCAGACCTTTAGCCTTATAGAAACCCTTTCACTGCCACAGCCTACAGACCTAGACCTTCAGCCTTATAGAAAACCTTTCACTGCCACAGCCTACAGACCTTTAGCCTTATAGAAACCCTTTCACTGCCACAGCCTACAGACCTTTAGCCTTATAGAAACCCTTTCACTACCACAGCCTGCAGACCTTTAGCCTTATAGAAACCCTTTCACTGCCACAGCCTGCAAACCTTTAGCCTTATAGAAACCCTTTCACTGCCACAGCCTGCAGACCTTTAACCTTATAGAAACCCTTTCACTGCCACAGCCTGCAGACCTTAAGCCTTATAGAAACATTTTACTGCCACAGCCTGCAAACCTTTAGCCAGTGACACAGCAGTGGCAGCTCAGGGGTTAATGTACTGTCAGTGACACAGCAGTGGCAGCTCAGGTGTTAATGCCCTCTTATAACAACAAACATCAGTGGTACTGTCAGTGACACTGCATTGGCAGCTCAGGGGTTAATGCCCTCTTAAAACAACAAACATTAGTGGTACTGACAGTGACACAGCAGTGGCAGCTCAGAGGTTAATGCTCTCTTAAAACAACAAACATTAGTGGTACTGTCAGTGACAAAGCAGTGGCAGCTCAGGGGTAATGCCCTCTTATAACAACAAACATCAGTGGTACTGTCAGTGACACAGCAGTAGCAGCTCATGGGTTAATATCCTCATAACAACAAACATCAGTGGTACTGTCAGTGACACAGCAGTGGCAGCTCAGGGGTTAATGTACTGTCAGTGACACAGCATTAGCAGCTCAGGGGTTAATGTCCTCATAACAACAAACATCAGTGGTAGTCAGTGACACAGCAGTGGCAGCTCAGGGGTTAATGTACTGTCAGTGACACAGCAGTGGCAGCTCAGGAGTTAATGCCCTCTTAAAACAACAAACATTAAAGGTACTGACAGTGACAAAGCAGTGGCAGCTCAGAGGTTAATGCTCTCTTAAAACAACAAACATTAGTGGTACTGACAGTGACACAGCAGTGGCAGCTCAGAGGTTAATGCTCTCTTAAAACAACAAACATAAGTGGTACTGTCAGTGACTCAGCAGTGGCAGCTCAGAGGTTAATGCTCTCTTAAAACAACAAACATAAGTGGTACTGTCAGTGACAAAGCAGTGGCAGCTCATGGGTTAATGTCCTCTTATAACAACAAACATCAGTGGTACTGTTAGTGACACAGCAGTGGCAGCTCATGGGTTAATGTCCTCTTATAACAACAAACATCAGTGGTACTGTCAGTGACACAGCATTAGCAGCTCAGGGGTTAATGTCCTCTTATAACAGCAAACATCAGTGGTACTGTCAGTGACACAGCATTAGCAGCTCAGGGGTTAATGCCATCTTATAACAACAAACATCAGTGGTACTGTCAGTGACACAGCATTAGCAGCTCAGGGGTTAATGCCATCTTATAACAAACATCAGTGGTACTGTCAGTGACAAAGCAGTGGCAGCTCAGGGCTTAATGCTATTGTATAACAACAAACATCAGTGGTACTGTCAGTGACAAAGCAGTGGCAGCTCAGGGGTTAATGTCCTCTTATAACAACAAACATCAGTGGTACTGTCAGTGACACAGCAGTGGCAGCTCATGGGCTAATGTCCTCTTATAACAACAAACATCAGTGGTACTGTCAGTGACACAGCATTAGCAGCTCAGGGGTTAATGTCCTCTTATAACAACAAACATCAGTGGTACTGTCAGTGACACAGCATTAGCAGCTCAGGGGTTAATGCCCTCTTATAACAACAAACATCAGTGGTACTGTCAGTGACAAAGCAGTGGCAGCTCAGGGGTTAATGCCATTGTATAACAACAAACATCAGTGGTACTGTCAGTGACACAGCATTAGCAGCTCAGGGGTTAATGCCCTCTTATAACAACAAACATCAGTGGTACTGTCAGTGACAAAGCAGTGGCAGCTCAGGGGTTAATGCCATTGTATAACAACGAACATCAGTGGTACTGTCAGTGACACAGCATTGGCAACTCAGGGGTTAATGCCATCTTATAACAACAAAGATCAGTGGTACTGTCAGTGACACAGCACTGGCAGCTCAGGGGTTAATGTCCTCTTATAACAACAAACATCAGTGGTACTGTCAGTGACACAGCATTAGCAGCTCAGGGGTTAATGTTCCAGCACCTTTGTTTTACACATTACTATTACATGTTATTACACATTACTATTACATGTTATTATTATGTTATTACACATTACTATTACATGTTATTACACAATATTTTTACATGTTATTATTATGTTATTACACATTACTATTACATGTTATTACACATTATTATTACATGTTATTATTATGTTATTACACATTACTATTACATGTTATTACACATTACTATTACATGTTATTATTATGTTATTACACATTACTATTACATGTTATTATTATGTTATTACACATTATTATTACATGTTATTACACATTACTATTACATGTTATTACACATTATTATTACATGTTATTATTATGTTATTACACATTACTATTACATGTTATTACACATTAATATTACATGTTATTATTATGTTATTACACATTATTATTACATGTTATTATTATGTTATTACACATTACTATTACATGTTATTACACATTATAATTACATGTTATTATTATGTTATTACACATTACTATTATGTTATAACACATTATTATTATTACATGTTATTATTATGTTATTACACATTACTATTACATGTTATTACACATTACTATTACATGTTATAATTATGTTTTTACACATTACTATTACATGTTATTACACATTACTATTACATGTTATTACACATTACTATTACATGTTATAATTATGTTTTTACACATTACTATTACATGTTATTATTATGTTATGTTATTAAACATTACAATCACAAGTTATTACACATTACTATTTCATGTTATTATGTTATTACAGATTACTCTTACATGTTATTACACATTACTATTACATGTTATTATTATGTTATTACACATTATTATTACATGTTATTACACATTACCATTACATGTTATTATTATGTTATTACACATTACTATTTTATGTTATTACACATTACTATTACATGTTATTATTATGTTATTACACATTACCATTACATGTTATTATTATGTTATTACACATTACTATTTTATGTTATTACACATTACTATTACATGTTATTATTATGTTATTACACATTATTATTACATGTTATTATTATGTTATTACACATTACCATTACATGTTATTACACATTACTATTACATGTTATTACACATTACTATTACATGTTATTATTATGTTATTACACATTATTATTACATGTTATTATTATGTTATTACACATTACCATTACATGTTATTACACATTACTATTACATGTTATTATTATGTTATTATACATTACTATTACATGTTATTACACATTACTATTACATGTTATTATTATGTTATTACACATTATTATTACATGTTATTATTATGTTATTACACATTATTATTACATTTTATTATTATGTTATTACACATCACTATTACATGTTATTATTATGTTATTACACATTACTATAACATGTTATTAAACATTACTATAACACGTTATTACACATTACATGTTATTACACATTACTATTACATGTTATTATTGTGTTATTACACGTTAGAATCTCAGCATATGGACAAATCAGAGTGCAGACTCCCGTGAGATGCCAGTTATATGAGATACTGTGAGCCTGAGGCGCATGCAGCTAACAGATGTGACTTCTGCATATTAATATTAACCTCTTGATGACCTGTACTACAGGGCTGGATTGGCCTACCAGGATACCAGGAGATTTCCAGGTGGGCTGTGGCAGCTTGGACTGGAAAGCTACAATTTAAAGTGGTGATTAATGGATGCAGTTGGGTTGTAGGGTGCCTAAATAACATAAATCTGGCATTTTTACTTAATGCAAAGTAATATAATTTAATTCTAAAAAAAATATTGGGGAAGGAGTATCCTAGTATCCCCTTTGAGAAAAATGGGGCATGTGCATTCTACAGACTCAACAGAAAATAGGGCTGCTTTTTATTCCCAGTCCGGCCCTGCTGTGCTACACAGGAGAGACCCGTGTGACAGACTGTGAGTTACCTGCTCCTCCTGTGTCCCTGACTCACTTGTTTACCTTCCCTGAGATCACGTGACACAGTCACAAGATGATGACAAAACAACCTACACAGCCTGCAGATCATCAGCCCTCGTGTAACCCCTTCACTGCCACAGTCTGCAGATCATCAGCCCTTGTATAACCCCTTCACTGCCGCAGCCTGCAGATCATCAGCCCTTGTGTAACCCCTTCACTGCCACAGCCTGCAGATCATCACCCCTCGTGTAACCCCTTCCCTGTCACAGCCTGCAGATGATCAGCCCTCGTGTAACCCCTTCACTGCCGCAGCATGCAGATCATCAGCCCTTGTGTAACCCCTTCATTGCCACAGCCTGCAGATCATCAGCCCTTGTGTAACCCCTTCACTGCCGCAGCCTGCAGATCATCAGCCCTCGTGTAACCCCTTCACTGCCGCAGCCTGCAGATCATCAGCCCTCGTGTAACCCCTTCACTGCCGCAGCCTGCAGATCATCAGCCCTTGTGTAACCCCTTCACTGTCACAGCCTACAGAAAATCATCCCTCTTGTAACCCCTTCCCTGTCACAGCCTGCAGATCATCAGCCCTCGTGTAACCCCTTCACTGCCGCAGCATGCAGATCATCAGCCCTTGTGTAACCCCTTCATTGCCACAGCCTGCAGATCATCAGCCCTTGTGTAACCCCTTCACTGCCGCAGCCTGCAGATCATCAGCCCTCGTGTAACCCCTTCACTGCCACAGCCTGCAGATCATCAGCCCTCGTGTAACCCATTCACTGCCGAAGCCTGCAGATCATCAGCCCTTGTGTAACCCCTTCCCTGTCGCAGTCTGCAGATCATCAGCCCTTGTGTAATCCCTTCATTGCCACAGTCTGCAGAACATTATTACTCTCGTAACTCCTTCACTGCCACAGCTTGCAGATCATCAGCCCTCATGTAACCCCTTCACTGCCACAGCCTGCGGATTATCAGCCCTCATGTAACCCCTTCACTGCCACAGCCTGCAGATCATCAGCCCTTGTGAAACCCCCTCATTGCCAGTCTGCAGAACATTATTCCTCTTGTAACTCCTTCACTGCCACAGCTTGCAGATCATCAGCCCTCGTGTAACCCCTTCACTGCCACAGCCTGCGGATTATCAGCCCTCATGTAACCCCTTCCCTGCCACAGCCTGCAGATCATCAGCCCTCGTGTAACCCCTTCAGTGCCACAGCCTGCAGAACATAATTCCTCTTGTAACTCCTTCCCTGCCACAGCCTACAGAACATCATGCCTCTTGTAACCCCTTCCCTGTCACAGTCTGCAGATCATCTGCCCTCATGTAACCCCTTCCCTGCCACAACCTGCAGAACATCAGTCCTCGTGAAACCCCTTCACTGCCACAGCCTGCAGAACATAATTCCTCTTGTAACCCCTTCCCTGCCACAGTCTGCAGAACATAATTCCTCTTGTAACCCCCCTCCCTGCCATAGCCTGCAGACCTTTAGGCTTATAGAAACCCTTTCACTGCCACAGCCTACAGACCTTTAGCCTGAAACCCTTTCACTGCCACAGCCTGCAGACCTTTAGCCTTATAGAAACCCTTCACTGCCACAACCTGCAGACCTTTAGCCTTATAGAAACCCTTTCACTGCCACAGCCTGCAGACCTTTAGCCTTATAGAAACCCTTCACTGCCACAGCCTGCAGACCTTTAGCCTTATAGAAACCCTTTCACTGCCACAGCCTGCAGACCTTTAGCCTTATAGAAACCCTTTCACTGCCACAGCCTGTAGACCTTTAGCCTTATAGAAACCCTTTCACTGCCACAGCCTGTAGACCTTTAGCCTTATAGAAACCCTTTACTGCCACAGCCTGCAAACCTTTAGCCCTTTGGAAACCCTTTCACTGCCACAGCCTGCAGACCTTTAGCCTTATAGAAACCCTTTCACTGCCACAGCCTGCAGACCTTCAGCCTTATAGAAACCATTCACTGCCACAGCCTGCAAACCTTTAGCCTTATGGAAACCCATTAAAATGTCCCAAATATCCCTGTGCTTGCCCAGTGGGCTGATCTCCAGGGAGTGGCACAGCACTGGGATCACTGTCTGTTGCCCTCTTATAACAACAAACATTAGTGGTAATGTCAGTGACACAGCAGTGGCAGCTCAGAGGTTAATGCCCTCTTATAACAACGAACATCAGTGGTCTGTCAGTGACACAGCAGTGGCAGCTCAGGGGTTAATGCCATCTTATAACAACAAACATCAGTGGTACTGTCAGTGATACAGCATTGGCAGCTCAGGGGTTAATGCCATCTTATAACAACAAACATCAGTGGTACTGTCAGTGACACAGCATTGGCAGCTCAGGGGTTAATGCCATCTTATAACAACAAACATCAGTGGTACTGTCAGTGACACAGCACTGGCAGCTCAGGGGTTAATGTCCTCTTATAACAACAAACATCAGTGGTAGTGTCAGTGACACAGCATTGGCAGCTCAGGGGTTAATGTCCTCTTATAACAACAAACATCAGTGGTACTGTCAGTGACACAGCACTGGCAGCTCAGGGGTTAATGTCCTCTTATAACAACAAACATCAGTGGTACTGTCAGTGACACAGCATTGGCAGCTCAGGGGTTAATGCCATCTTATAACAACAAACATCAGTGGTAGTGTCAGTGACACAGCATTAGCAGCTCAGGGGTTAATGCCATCTTATAACAACAAACATCAGTGGTACTGTCAGTAACACAGCATTGGCAGCTCAGGGGTTAATGTCCTCTTATAACAACAAACATCAGTGGTACTGTCAGTGACACAGCACTGGCAGCTCATGGGTTAATGTCCTCTTATAACAACAAACATCAGTGGTACTGTCAGTGACACAGCATTAGCAGCTCATGGGTTAATGTCCTCTTATAACAACAAACATCAGTGGTACTGTCAGTGACACAGCATTAGCAGCTCATGGGTTAATGTCCTCTTATAACAACAAACATCAGTGGTACTGTCAGTGACACAGCATTAGCAGCTCATGGGTTAATGTCCTCTTATAACAACAAACATCAGTGGTACTGTCAGTGACACAGCACTGGCAGCTCAGGGGTTAATGCCCTCTTATAACAACAAACATCAGTGGTACTGTCAGTGACACAGCACTGGCAGCTCAGGGGTTAATGTCCTCTTATAACAACAAACATCAGTGGTCTGTCAGTGACACAGCAGTGGCAGCTCAGGGGTTAATGTCCTCTTATAACAACAAACATCAGTGGTACTGTCAGTGACACAGCATTAGCAGCTCAGGGGTTAATGCCATCTTATAACAACAAACATCAGTGGTACTGTCAGTGACACAGCATTAGCAGCTCAGGGGTTAATGCCATCTTATAACAACAAACATCAGTGGTACTGTCAGTGACACAGCATTGGCAGCTCAGGGGTTAATGTCCTCTTATAACAACAAACATCAGTGGTACTGTCAGTGACACAGCACTGGCAGCTCAGGGGTTAATGTCCTCTTATAACAACAAACATCAGTGGTACTGTCAGTGACACAGCAGTGGCAGCTCAGGGGTTAATGTCCTCTTATAACAACAAACATCAGTGGTACTGTCAGTGACACAGCATTAGCAGCTCAGGGGTTAATGTCCTCTTATAACAACAAACATCAGTGGTACTGTCAGTGACACGGCATTAGCAGCTCAGGGGTTAATGCCATCTTATAACAACAAACATCAGTGGTACTCTCAGTGACACAGCATTAGCAGCTCAGGGGTTAATGCCATCTTATAACAACAAACATCAGTGGTACTGTCAGTGACACAGCATTAGCAGCTCAGGGGTTAATGTCCTCTTATAACAACAAACATCAGTGGTACTGTCAGTGACACAGCAGTGGCAGCTCAGGGGTTAATGTCCTCTTATAACAACAAACATCAGTGGTACTGTCAGTGACACAGCACTGGCAGCTCAGGGGTTAATGTCCTCTTATAACAACAAACATCAGTGGTACTGTCAGTGACACAGCATTAGCAGCTCAGGGGTTAATGCCATCTTATAACAACAAACATCAGTGGTCTGTCAGTGACACAGCATTAGCAGCTCAGGGGTTAATGCCATCTTATAACAACAAACATCAGTGGTACTGTCAGTGACACAGCATTAGCAGCTCAGGGGTTAATGTCCTCTTATAACAACAAACATCAGTGGTACTGTCAGTGACACAGCATTGGCAGCTCAGGGGTTAATGTCCTCTTATAACAACAAACATCAGTGGTACTGTCAGTGACACAGCATTGGCAGCTCAGGGGTTAATGTCCTCTTATAACAACAAACATCAGTGGTACTGTCAGTGACAAAGCAGTGGCAGCTCAGGGGTTAATGCCATCTTATAACAACAAACATCAGTGTTACTGTCAGTGACACAGCAGTGGCAGCTCAGGGGTTAATGCCATCTTATAACAACAAACATCAGTGGTACTGTCAGTGACACAGCATTAGCAGCTCAGGGGTTAATGTCCTCTTATAACAACAAACATCAGTGGTACTGTCAGTGACACAGCACTGGCAGCTCAGGGGTTAATGTCCTCTTATAACAACAAACATCAGTGGTACTGTCAGTGACACAGCATTGGCAGCTCAGGGGTTAATGTCCTCTTATAACAACAAACATCAGTGGTACTGTCAGTGACACAGCAGTGGCAGCTCAGGGGTTAATGCCATCTTATAACAACAAACATCAGTGGTACTGTCAGTGACACAGCATTAGCAGCTCAGGGGTTAATGCCATCTTATAACAACAAACATCAGTGGTACTGTCAGTGACACAGCATTAGCAGCTCAGGGGTTAATGCCATCTTATAACAACAAAGATCAGTGGTACTGTCAGTGACACAGCATTAGCAGCTCAGGGGTTAATGCCATCTTATAACAACAAACATCAGTGGTACTGTCAGTGACACAGCATTGGCAGCTCAGGGGTTAATGCCATCTTATAACAACAAACATCAGTGGTACTGTCAGTGACACAGCAGTGGCAGCTCAGGGGTTAATGTCCTCTTATAACAACAAACATCAGTGGTACTGTCAGTGACACAGCAGTGGCAGCTCAGGGGTTAATGCCATCTTATAACAACAAACATCAGTGGTACTGTCAGTGACACAGCAGTGGCAGCTCAGGGGTTAATGTCCTCTTATAACAACAAACATCAGTGGTACTGTCAGTGACACAGCATTAGCAGCTCAGGGGTTAATGTCCTCTTATAACAACAAACATCAGTGGTACTGTCAGTGACACAGCACTGGCAGCTCAGGGGTTAATGTCCTCTTATAACAACAAACATCAGTGGTACTGTCAGTGACACAGCACTGGCAGCTCAGGGGTTAATGTCCTCTTATAACAACAAACATCAGTGGTACTGTCAGTGACACAGCATTAGCAGCTCAGGGGTTAATGTCCTCTTATAACAACAAACATCAGTGGTACTGTCAGTGACACGGCATTAGCAGCTCAGGGGTTAATGCCATCTTATAACAACAAACATCAGTGGTACTGTCAGTGACACAGCATTAGCAGCTCAGGGGTTAATGTCCTCTTATAACAACAAACATCAGTGGTACTGTCAGTGACACGGCATTAGCAGCTCAGGGGTTAATGCCATCTTATAACAACAAACATCAGTGGTACTCTCAGTGACACAGCATTAGCAGCTCAGGGGTTAATGCCATCTTATAACAACAAACATCAGTGGTACTGTCAGTGACACAGCATTAGCAGCTCAGGGGTTAATGTCCTCTTATAACAACAAACATCAGTGGTACTGTCAGTGACACAGCAGTGGCAGCTCAGGGGTTAATGTCCTCTTATAACAACAAACATCAGTGGTACTGTCAGTGACACAGCACTGGCAGCTCAGGGGTTAATGTCCTCTTATAACAACAAACATCAGTGGTACTGTCAGTGACACAGCATTAGCAGCTCAGGGGTTAATGCCATCTTATAACAACAAACATCAGTGGTCTGTCAGTGACACAGCATTAGCAGCTCAGGGGTTAATGCCATCTTATAACAACAAACATCAGTGGTACTGTCAGTGACACAGCATTAGCAGCTCAGGGGTTAATGTCCTCTTATAACAACAAACATCAGTGGTACTGTCAGTGACACAGCATTGGCAGCTCAGGGGTTAATGTCCTCTTATAACAACAAACATCAGTGGTACTGTCAGTGACACAGCATTGGCAGCTCAGGGGTTAATGTCCTCTTATAACAACAAACATCAGTGGTACTGTCAGTGACAAAGCAGTGGCAGCTCAGGGGTTAATGCCATCTTATAACAACAAACATCAGTGTTACTGTCAGTGACACAGCAGTGGCAGCTCAGGGGTTAATGCCATCTTATAACAACAAACATCAGTGGTACTGTCAGTGACACAGCATTAGCAGCTCAGGGGTTAATGTCCTCTTATAACAACAAACATCAGTGGTACTGTCAGTGACACAGCACTGGCAGCTCAGGGGTTAATGTTCTCTTATAACAACAAACATCAGTGGTACTGTCAGTGACACAGCATTGGCAGCTCAGGGGTTAATGTCCTCTTATAACAACAAACATCAGTGGTACTGTCAGTGACACAGCAGTGGCAGCTCAGGGGTTAATGCCATCTTATAACAACAAACATCAGTGGTACTGTCAGTGACACAGCATTAGCAGCTCAGGGGTTAATGCCATCTTATAACAACAAACATCAGTGGTACTGTCAGTGACACAGCATTAGCAGCTCAGGGGTTAATGCCATCTTATAACAACAAACATCAGTGGTACTGTCAGTGACACAGCATTAGCAGCTCAGGGGTTAATGTCCTCTTATAACAACAAACATCAGTGGTACTGTCAGTGACACAGCATTAGCAGCTCAGGGGTTAATGTCCTCTTATAACAACAAACATCAGTGGTACTGTCAGTGACACAGCAGTGGCAGCTCAGGGGTTAATGTCCTCTTATAACAACAAACATCAGTGGTACTGTCAGTGACACAGCACTGGCAGCTCAGGGGTTAATGTCCTCTTATAACAACAAACATCAGTGGTACTGTCAGTGACACAGCATTAGCAGCTCAGGGGTTAATGCCATCTTATAACAACAAACATCAGTGGTCTGTCAGTGACACAGCATTAGCAGCTCAGGGGTTAATGCCATCTTATAACAACAAACATCAGTGGTACTGTCAGTGACACAGCATTAGCAGCTCAGGGGTTAATGTCCTCTTATAACAACAAACATCAGTGGTACTGTCAGTGACACAGCATTGGCAGCTCAGGGGTTAATGTCCTCTTATAACAACAAACATCAGTGGTACTGTCAGTGACACAGCATTGGCAGCTCAGGGGTTAATGTCCTCTTATAACAACAAACATCAGTGGTACTGTCAGTGACAAAGCAGTGGCAGCTCAGGGGTTAATGCCATCTTATAACAACAAACATCAGTGTTACTGTCAGTGACACAGCAGTGGCAGCTCAGGGGTTAATGCCATCTTATAACAACAAACATCAGTGGTACTGTCAGTGACACAGCATTAGCAGCTCAGGGGTTAATGTCCTCTTATAACAACAAACATCAGTGGTACTGTCAGTGACACAGCACTGGCAGCTCAGGGGTTAATGTTCTCTTATAACAACAAACATCAGTGGTACTGTCAGTGACACAGCATTGGCAGCTCAGGGGTTAATGTCCTCTTATAACAACAAACATCAGTGGTACTGTCAGTGACACAGCAGTGGCAGCTCAGGGGTTAATGCCATCTTATAACAACAAACATCAGTGGTACTGTCAGTGACACAGCATTAGCAGCTCAGGGGTTAATGCATCTTATAACAACAAACATCAGTGGTACTGTCAGTGACACAGCATTAGCAGCTCAGGGGTTAATGCCATCTTATAACAACAAACATCAGTGGTACTGTCAGTGACACAGCATTAGCAGCTCAGGGGTTAATGTCCTCTTATAACAACAAACATCAGTGGTACTGTCAGTGACACAGCATTAGCAGCTCAGGGGTTAATGTCCTCTTATAACAACAAACATCAGTGGTACTGTCAGTGACACAGCAGTGGCAGCTCAGGGGTTAATGTCCTCTTATAACAACAAACATCAGTGGTACTGTCAGTGACACAGCATTAGCAGCTCAGGGGTTAATGTTCCAGCAGCTTTGTTTTGCTCAGCTGGTACCGCCCAGGGGCGGGGCCGTGACGTCACATGCCAGCTGGTTATACTGTAGCAGCCGAGGGCAGAGCAGCAGTAACGGGACTGGCGGAGGCTCCGGGCAGCTGCAGATATGAAGTTCCAGTACAAGGAGGATCATCCGTTCGAATATCGGAAGAAGGAGGGGGAGAAGATCAGGAAAAAATATCCGGACAGGGTGCCCGTGAGTACTGCGCTGCAGTCTGCAGAGCATTGCACCTCGGCCCATTGTCTGCAGAGCATTGCACCCCGGCCCATTGTCTGCAGAGCATTGCACCTCGGCCCATTGTCTGCAGAGCATTGCACCCCGGCCCATTGTCTGCAGAGCATTGCACCCCGGCCCATTGTCTGCAGAGCATTGCACCCCGGCCCATTGTCTGCAGAGCATTGCACCTCGGCCCATTGTCTACAGAGCATTGCACCCCGGCCCATTGTCTGCAGAGCATTGCACCCCGGCCCATTGTCTGCAGAACATTGCACCACCCTGGTCTATTGGCTTCAGAGCATTGCACCACTACCCCCCATCTATCCCCTCAGTCCTTGCACCCTCCTCTGTCTCCTCTGCAGATGCTGAAACCTCACTAAATGGCCTCCCTGCATTATTAACTCCTTCCCTACAGATGTCAGCTGGTGGGGCCCTGTGATGCCCTCCTATGCCAACACTGTAGCTGACGTCAGTATTTATATATTGATGTCTCTAGCCGCAGCTGGCATTGGCTTTATACCCGTGGGCATCAGTAAAGCAGACCTGCTTACCCGCTGTTTTTATAGTAAAATAATTTTGTTTGACAGACGGTTCATAGAGCTAAAATAAGGTCGTACATAGAAATGCAGCATCTGGCACTCAGACAGTGATAAACCCCCAGGTGTCTATAGAGAAGAGCTGTAATCAGGGCTTTATGCAGAGGACCAAAGAACACTGGGCAAACAAACCAGTAGGGAGTCACAAGTGTCAGAAAAGATGGGCACAGAGAGGGATAGCCATAGCTTAGCCACAAGAGATGGGCACAGAGAGGGATAGCCATAGCTTAGCCACTAGAGATGGGCACAGAGAGGGATAGACATAGCTTAGCCACAAGAGATGGGCACAGAGAGGGATAGCCATAGCTTAGCCACTAGAGATGGGCACAGAGAGGGATAGCCATAGCTTAGCCACTAGAGATGGGCACAGAGAGGGATAGACATAGCTTAGCCACAAGAGATGGGCACAGAGAGGGATAGCCATAGCTTAGCCACTAGAGATGGGCACAGGGAGGGATAGCCATAGCTTAGCCACTAGAGATGGGCACAGAGAGGGATAGCCATAGCTTAGCCACTAGAGATGGGCACAGAGAGGGATAGCCATAGCTTAGCCACTAGAGATGGGCACAGGGAGGAGTGGCCATAGCTTAGCCACAAGAGATGGGCACAGGGAGGAGTGGCCATAGCTTAGCCACTAGAGATGGGCACAGGGAGGAGTGGCCATAGCTTAGCCACAAGAGATGGGCACAGAGAGTGATAGCCATAGTTTAGCCACAAGAGATGGGCACAGAGAGGAGTAGCCATAGCTTAGCCACTAGAGATGGGCACAGAGAGGGATAGCCATAGCTTAGCTACAAGAGATGGGCACAGGGAGGAGTGGCCATAGCTTAGCCACAAGAGATGGGCACAGGGAGGAGTGGCCATAGCTTAGCCACAAGTGATGGGCACAGGGAGGAGTGGCCATAGCTTAGCCACAAGAGATGAGCACAGAGAGGGATAGCCATAGTTTAGCTACAAGAGATGGGCACAGAGAGGAGTAGCCATAGTTTAGCCACTAGAGATGGGCACAGGGAGGAGTAGCCATAGTTTAGCCACTAGAGATGGGCACAGAGAGGAGTAGCCATAGTTTAGCCACAAGAGATGGGCACAGAGAGGAGTAGCCATAGCTTAGCCACAAGAGATGGGCACAGAGGAGTGGCCATAGCTTAGCCACAAGAGATGGGCACAGAGGAGTGGCCATAGCTTAGCCACAAGAGATGGGCACAGAGAGGGATAGCCATAGTTTAGCCACAAGAGATGGGCACAGAGCGGAGTAGCCATAGCTTAGCCACTAGAGATGTTCACAGGGAGGAGTAGCCATAGCTTAGCCACTAGAGATGGGCACAGAGAGGGATAGCCATAGGTTAGCTACAAGAGATGGGCACAGGGAGGAGTAGCCATAGCTTAGCCACAAGAGATGGGCACAGGGAGGAGTAGCCATAGCTTAGCCACAAGAGATGGGCACAGGGAGGAGTGGCCATAGCTTAGCCACAAGAGATGTTCACAGGGAGGAGTAGTCATAGCTTAGCCACTAGAGATGTTCACAGGGAGGAGTAGTCATAGCTTAGCCACAAGAGATGGGCACAGAGAGGAGTAGCCATAGCTTAGCCACTAGAGATGGGCACAGGGAGGAGTAGCCATAGTTTAGCCACTAGAGATGGGCACAGAGCGGAGTAGCCATAGCTTAGCCACAAGAGATGGGCACAGAGCAGAGTAGCCATAGCTTAGCCACAAGAGATGGGCACAGAGAGGAGTAGCCATAGCTTAGCCACAAGGGCTGGGCACAGAGAAGAGTAGCCATAGCTTAGCCACAAGGGCTAGACACAGAGAAGAGTAGCCATAGCTTAGCCACAAGGGCTGGGCACAGAGAAGAGTAGCCATAGCTTAGCCACAAGGGCTAGACACAGAGAAGAGTAGCCATAGCTTAGCCACAAGGGCTGGGCACAGAGAAGAGTAGCCATAGCTTAGCCACAAGGGCTGGGCACAGAGAAGAGTAGCCATAGCTTAGCCACAAGGGCTGGGCACAGAGAAGAGTAGCAAATAGCTTAGCCACAAGAGATGGGCATAGAAAATAGTAGCCTAGGCATTGCAGATGGGTATCAGCCTAGGTACAAGGGATGGGTATACAGTGTAGCAGAAACAGCCTGGGCACCATCAGTAGGCAAACAGGAGAGATAAGTCTAGTGGTGATGAGTCCTGAGCTAAATGACTACCAGTTTAGAGCTTGCATTATTGAAGTGACTATGTTTAGATGCTAGAGAGGCTGATTTCTCCGGCTCATTGCGTTGGGAGAGGTTGAGTTTCCTGAGGCTAGTTTCTCTGGTTAAGTATATTGTGTACGGTGGGTGCAATTAGAGAGGAGTCATTCCCTGGTGCATGGAGTTGTGGAGCATTCTCTGGTGTTTGGGGTCATGGGAGAGGTTGAGTTTCCTGAGGCTAGTCTCTCTGGCTAAGTATATTGTGTACGGTGGGTGCAATTAGAGAGGAGTCATTCCCTGGTGCATGGAGTTGTGGAACATTCTCTGGTGTTTGGGGTCATGGGAGAGGTTTCAAGTTGTGGGAGCATTCTCTGGCACATGGGGTTGGGGGGTAATTTTCCACTATATGGGATTGTGGGGGATGATATCTGGAGCATGGTGTAGTTGTGGGACATTCTTATGTGTGTGGTGTAGTGTGGGACATTCTTATGTGTGTGGTGTAGTTGTGGGACATTCTTATGTGTGTGGTGTAGTTGTGGGACATTCTTATGTGTGTGGTGTAGTTGTGGGACATTCTTATGTGTGTGGTGTAGTTGTGGGACATTCTTATGTGTGTGGTGTAGTTGTGGGACATTCTTATGTGTGTGGTGTAGTGTGGGACATTCTTATGTGTGTGGTGTAGTGTGGGACATTCTTATGTGTGTGGTGTAGTGTGGGACATTCTTATGTGTGTGGTGTAGTTGTGGGACATTCTTATGTGTGTGGGACATTCTTATGTGTGTGGTGTAGTTGTGGGACATTCTTATGTGTGTGGTGTAGTGTGGGACATTCTTATGTGTGTGGTGTAGTGTGGGACATTCTCTGTTTTGTTTATCAGGGTGAATACATTCTGCAGCGAGTGGCACCATTTTCCCTGGTATATTACATTGTACAGGGCAGATTCCTTAGGTACAATGGGGCTAGATTTGATTTCTTGGGATAGGAACAGGGCAGAGTGGGCCCCTGTAGGGAGGTTCACTGTTCCCATCCTGCTGATGATAAGTCACCTTGACATATATAGCAGGAATAAAACTGGCAGAGCTTCAGCCACCTAATATCTTGTATCTGGGACATGTATACTGTTGGGGCCGCGCTATATTAAGCAAATAAAATGAATATTTCCATTCTCTTCATTGCTCTGGCTACCCCAGGAGTCAATGCTGCTGTTTGTCCTCATTAAACACCCCCCCCCCCCCTCCCCCATTACCAACTGACTTCTAACTGGACTCACAAACTTCTGTAACTTTTATTTCAGGTCATTGTAGAAAAGGCTCCCAAAGCTCGTGTGCCAGATCTGGATAAGAGGAAGTACCTGGTGCCCTCTGACCTCACAGGTGAGCATCTTCCTTAAGTTTTGCAAATTCAGTGCCAGGGCAAATTGCTCTGTAATGTGCCAACCTAGAGGGTAATACATATTATAATCTTTATTCCTCCTCGATTTCTTTTTTACTCTCCAGTGGGACAGTTTTACTTCCTTATCAGAAAGAGGATTCATCTTCGCCCAGAAGATGCCCTGTTTTTCTTTGTCAACAACACAATCCCACCCACCAGTGCAACCATGGGTCAGCTGTACGAGGTAACGCCACCCTACTGGGCAGCTTTTTGTTGTTTTGTGTCATAAACTGCATCATGTGTAATCTCAGTCAGTAGGAAGCGAGAAGTAATTATGTGGGATAGGTGTAAGTGCCTGAACACTGGCAAGGCTGTATGTGGCACACCAGTCATAGCTCCATCAGGTGTGGGCAGGGTCGTATTTTGGCCTAGGCAAACAAGGCACTTGCCTAGGGGGGCAGCATTTTTAAGTCTCACTACACAAACACTACACCCACACATACACTCACAGCACTACAGATACTGCACTACACACACACACACTAACCATATACTCACACAAACACACACGCACATAATCGCTCGCACTTGAACATTTACTTTGGAAAAATAAAGTTACATTATATCCTCGCCAAAAAATATTATGCACAAAAAAGATCTAACACCTGAGGGGGGCAACCAAAATTTCAACTGCCTAGGGCAGCACAAAACCTAAATATGCCACTATGTGTGGGCGTGAGCCCTTTTGATGCTGTGTGAGGTTGGGGCATTACCCATCATGCATTTATATGTGCCTGATATGAAGAAGGTATGGTGCTGCTTTTTTGCTGGTGCAGGTAATGTCACATTAAATGATGTCACACAAAACACATAGCACAGGTAATGCCGTTAAATGGGGTCATGTTACACACCTGGTGCAGGTAATGCCAATGCCTTAGGTCATGTTACACACCTGGTGCAGGTAATGCCAATGCCTTAGGTCATGTTACACACCTAGGGCAGGTAATGCTAATGCCTTAGATCATGTTACACACCTGGTGCAGGTAATGCCAATACCATAGGTCATGTTACACACCTGGCGCAGGTAATGCCAATGCCTTAGGTCATGTTACACACCTGGCGCAGGTAATGCCAATGCCTTAGGTCATGTTACACACCTGGCGCAGGTAATGCCAATGTTGTAGGTCATGTTACACACCTGGCGCAGGTAATGCCAATGTTGTAGGTCATGTTACACACCTGGCGCAGGTAATGCCAATGTTGTAGGTCATGTTACACACCTGGCGCAGGTTATGCCAATGCCTTAGGTCATGTTACACACCTGGTGCAGGTAATGCCAATGGCTTAGGTCATGTTACACACCTAGTGCAGGTAATGCCAGTGTTGTAGGTCATGTTACACACCTGGCGCAGGTAATGCCAATGCCTTAGATCATGTTACACACCTGGCGCAGGTAATGCCAATGCCTTAGATCATGTTACACACCTGGCGCAGGTAACGCCAATGTTGTAGGTCATGTTACACACCTGGTGCAGGTAATGCCAATGTTGTAGGTCATGTTACACACCTGGCGCAGGTAATGCCAATGTTGTAGGTCATGTTACACACCTGGCGCAGGTTATGCCAATGCCTTAGGTCATGTTACACACCTGGTGCAGGTAATGCCAATGGCTTAGGTCATGTTACACACCTAGTGCAGGTAATGCCAGTGTTGTAGGTCATGTTACACACCTAGTGCAGGTAATGCCAGTGTTGTAGGTCATGTTACATACCTGGTGCAGTTAAGAAATTTAAAGGAGCAGAGGGTGTCTTTGCCACTTTTCTAATAAGCTCCCCACAAGCTCAAAATATAGATTCCACACAAGTTACAAAAAATGAAAAGGGCGCGTGCACAGCTGACAAGGAATAAATATCAGTATGTATCTAAACAATCTAAATAAATCCCAAACACTTCTGACCGTAAGGATAATTTCTTATTTTGTATATAAAAAGTATATTCAAGTTTAAAAACAATTTTATCAAACCGTAACAGTATAGCAACAACAATGTAATAGCACGGATGTAACAACAGTAAATCTGTGTCAGTTTAACAGCACAACTATGTCCGTATATACAGCGCAGATTTTCTTCTTAATCACTAGAACTTCCATATATTACAAAAGGTATTAAGCATAGAAAACAGTAAGTTGTTATGCCCTCATTGCTCATAGATATTGGTCATTTTAAATCTGTTTCAGACAATACGATGTATATCGTTAGCCTAGATAAGTCTTTTATGGACCTTCTGATATCTGTTTCCAAAAAACTTTGCCGTTCAGTCCCAAATGTCACTATGTGACTATCTCAGCAGCTTTCCAAACCGGCTTTATTTTATAGCTTTCACAAACCAGCCTTGCTGGGTGTAGAAAACAGAGCCTCTTGGCCAGCAAATGTAATACACTGACCGGTTCAACTTTACCTCTCCAGCAGCAGGATCACAGTCCCTCCTTAGGAGACTGAGCACGCAAACTTTCAAAGCGCTTTCCAATCCACAACTCTCAGCGGTTTCTGCTGTTCAGTTCACCTGCTATCGTGATTGTATGATGTGGTCGGTCAGCTGATTTTTTGCTGTACTCTGATTGGTCCAAAATGCGATCTCTCAATTTAAGGCTTTTTTCTTGATATCGTTTGTCACAGAGTTTAAAAGTATGCTCAGGTATAGTTTCAAGTGGCACCCTACAAGAATGCCAATGCTGTAGGTCATGCTACACTCCTGGTGCAGGTAATGCCAATGCCTTAGATCATGTTACACACCTGGTGCAGGTAATGCCATTGCCGTAGATCATGTTACACACCTGGTGCAGGTAATGCTAATGCCTTAGGTCATGTTACACACCTAGTGCAGGTAATGCCAATGCCTTAGGTCATGTTACACTCCTGGTGCAGGTAATGCTAATGCCTTAGGTCATGTTACACACCTTGCGCTGGTAATGCCAATGCCTTAGATCATGATACACACCTTGCGCAGGTAATGCCAATGCCTTAGATCATGTTACACACCTTGCGCAGGTAATGCCAATGCCTTAGATCATGTTACACACCTGATGCAGGTAATGCCAATGCCTTAGATCATGTTACACACCTTGTGCAGGTAATGCTAATGCCTTAGATCATGTTACACACCTGGCGCAGGTAATGCCAATGCCTTAGATCATGTTACACACCTGGTGCAGGTAATGCCAATGCCTTAGATCCTGTTACACACCTTGTGCAGGTAATGTTAATGCCTTAGATCATGTTACACACCTGGCGCAGGTAATGCTAATGCTTACACAGTAACAACAGTGTGCTGTTCCTTTGCAGGATAACCATGAGGAGGACTGCTTCCTGTATGTGGCCTACAGTGATGAGAGTGTGTATGGGAAGTGATGGAGTAGGGTGAAGCTCATCACAAAACTCACCACACCACCACCAACCGCATCACAGAACATCCAACCTCTAGGACTGTACATCTCATGGAACCTGCCAGCTCTAGGCCTGGATGTCACATGAATACAGGACCAGTGCATGATGGGAAGGATTTAGCAACCTCTAGGGCTGGACAGTTCAAGATAATGACCAAAGATAAAAGAATGCCAAGCTGCTCTGCTGTGGGTTGACTGTCTATATAGGAAGGTGTGTTGCATTGAGATGCTCAAGGTGATATGAAACAGATCTGAGCACCTCTAGGGCTGTGTGGTTCCAAGATGTTGAACTCATCACCTGTCGGACTGGACAAGCACATTCCCTCCCCCCCCCCTCTACAGCTTCATCTATGTTATACAAACATTCCCTCTCTGGAAGTCAGGCCACACCCAGTCATGTGACTCACAAAGCCCCTCCCCTCCGTATTTATTTCAGTTCTATTGTGTAATACAGGGAGAAGAAAGCCGTTGATTGGCTACAGAATGTTAATTATTAACTCACCAGTGATTCATAATTTTATTTTAAACTTAGATACGTAAATAACATCTCTGTCCTGTAATGTACCCGGGAGGTTCCTTGCATGGTCACAGGATGACTAGAATAAGTGACTTTCTTTTTTGTTCATGGTTTCCTTTTGGTGCACTATTCATTGAAGGAGTTGTAAGTACTTTCTTAAGTTATAACACCTCTGTACTTTTTTTTTTTATTAATTTATTTTTTCTTGTAATGTTTGTTGTAAATTAGTAGAAAGCTGTGCAGCATTTTATGTTGTTGGGTTTTTTTGTTTTGTTTTTTACAACTGTGCTCATCAGGACGTGTGACTACAGCACTCTGTATTTTGTTAATATCAGAATCGGACTTCATTCATTTTACTAATTGGATCCTGCGTTGGATTGTTGCCAGTTTATACCAGTGACTAACGCACAGTTTCTTGCAGTCTATTTTGATCTCTTTAGTAGGAAGTTTGTTTATAAAACCATTTGCACCGTGTAGGCTTTGATTCTCTGTGTCAACATGAAGGAAATACCTTTTCTGGGGTCTGGTGCATAGTCTTTTGCTTGCCTTGTACTGATTTGTATCGTAGCTACAACATGTTAGACACCCCTGACATCACCAACCTGAGCATTCACCCCGTGTAATAGATGAAGTAAGAACGTGACAAAGATTTGTGCTGACTCTCCAGGCTTCACTAATAAGTGGCATTATGTTGTTTGCTGCTGCTGCTTTTTTATTGTGACATTAGTATATTTTATATGCTTAAATACAGAAGGTCATTTATTCATCTCATTATTCTAGTGCATATTTCATATTTCTTTATGTTTCCATATAATATTGTCATTGTTTTGTTTAATAACGTTACAGTTATTATGTTCCTGCATTAAAATAAAACTGGAAAAGTATCTAATGGAAAGGAGCGGATTTTATTTCTGCAGGGTCCCTAGGTAACAGTATAAAATAGATATTTGTAATAATGCGTTAGACTTCCGATCAGTATTACTGTTGCAGCATAATGAGCTTAAGCCATAATAACTGCAATACAATAAAAATTGCTACGGGGCGCTAATACTATGAAACAGGATGTGAATACCAAACTATTATAAGATATCTGATAATGGATACAAATGTAGATACAATAACTACAAATGTAGAGACAGGTTATCGTCACCATTTATATGTAAAGTCCCAAAAGAATAAATGTTGATGAGGAAATCATCAAAGATAACAATACAGAGAGTTCTCGTATCCTTATAGATATAGTCGTCTGCTTTTCTTTACTCTGGGAGCAACCATTCTAGAAACAGCAAAAAGAGAAAGAAGGCGCCAGCTTTGGGTATCAATCCAGGTGTAGATGTATCAGACTTAGCCCGTATAACAGGGCACTCACAACGTGCTAAGTGTAGCGTGCTGAAAATTGACAGTGTACCAGCTCACTGGCCCAGAGTAACAGAAACCTAAGGAAGCGCTCCACTGGAACAACCTGATAACCTCCCAAATGCTGCCACACTTATAAAATAAGTGGCAAATGTATTAAAATCCGTTAAAACCATAAAATACAAGTGCTGACACCATGTAGGGGTGATAGAATGTTAACCAATGTGTATACAACGTGTTTTTCTGCATTCAAAATCATCATTTCATCAGGCATAAGTGATCCTTACAGACAAGGTCTTTAAATGAGAAGGGTGAATGGGAGTAGTTCACCTTACTTTAAAGGGTCATTAAACTCAAACTTACCCCCCATAAAATGTTTAATGTAGAATGTTTAAAAAGAAATACAGTGCAGTTTCATAATTTGAGGGGGTTTCCCTCCCCCGCAGAGTCTGGTGTGGATACTGCACGTTGTGACCCGGCTACATGCTACACTGCTTAGAGCAGAGAACAAGCTCATTTACAACTGGAATCTGATTGGCTAAAGCAAAGAAAGGTTGTATATTCCTGGGCTGCACTGAAATATGAATTCCCTGCAAAATATAACAGTAAATGTACTGTATTTAATGCTTATACAACATTTTTGTTATATTCCGAATATAAAATGACTTTACATGTCTCTTTCTACTGAACACTGGAGCTGATCCCAGTAAATCGTCAGTGGTTGGAAATGAGCCTTTTTCATGCTGATGTGATCATAATAAGCCATTTTTATTGTTTCAGCTTTATTTACATTATCAATGTATTTAATTCTGATCTCAAACTAAGTTCTCATTATTTAAATCAGGGTTCTTCAAACTTTTTTTCCCAAGACCCAGTCAGGGCCGGACTAGGAACAAAAAGAGGCCCTGGCATTTTAGAGACAAAAACATTTACAATGTAAACACCCTAAAATCACTGTATTGTAGTGGTTGGTATAAAAAATAAAGTAAAATATAGGGCACAAAGTATATGTCACAAAATACACATTCAGATGTAGCTACAGGTCACAAAGTACATGTCACATAACACACATTTAGCTGTAGCTATAGGGCACAAAGTATATGTCGCATGACATATTCAGCTTTAGCTTTAAGTCACAAAGTATATGTCACAGAACAAACATTTAGCTGTAGCTGTAGGGCACAAAGTATATGTCACATACCACACAGCTATAGGGCACAAAGTATATGCCATATAACACATATTTAGCTGTAGCTATAGGGCGCAAAGTATATGTTACATGACATATTCAGCTTTAGCTTTAAGTCACAAAATACACATTCAGATGTAGCTATAGGGCACAAAGTACATGTCAACACACATTTAGCTGAAGCTATAGGGCACAAAGTATATGCCACATACCACACAGCTATAGGGCACAAAGTATATGCCACATACCACACAGCTATAGGGCACAAAGTATATGCCATATAACACATATTTAGCTGTAGCTATAGCAGGGCACAAAGTATATGTCGCATAACACACAGCTATAGGGCACAAAGTATCTGTCACATAACACATATTTAGCTGCAGCTTTGTTTTAAGATCAAAGTGTTGCAAGTTGCCTCCCTGATTCATATATATATATATATATATATATATATATATATTAGTAAACAAGAGAACTAATCAATTACGCTTCAGCGCACAAATATACAATTTGGTTATTGAATTACCAAGTAATAATATTCCATTGTCTATCCTGCTAATTGTATGTGTTTGTGTGTCTGACCTGCTTTGTCTTCTAATTTTATCCTGCTGTGTATGTACACAATTACATATTCAGCTGAAAATTTGTGACCAGAGAATATCTATTAGAAATACCATACTCCGGGGAGACACCAAGACTACACATCACAGAGAAAGCTGGAAGTTTCTACCAGAAAAGTGGCTTGAAAAAGAATACAGAGATATACAGATTAAGAGGCTCATCAAAAAAATTCCCTATTCAAAAGGTGCCACGGCGGATAACAACTATAGACCAAGGGCTGGACCTGTATTGGTTTTCCTGGGAGCATACATTACCTCATATGATTGGGGTAATTTCTGGTAAGAAGAAAACCATCTACCAGTAATATAATTGCATAAGTACATTTTGGACTTTATCTGCATTATACACTCTTAAAAGTTTCTTGAACATGTATATGAATATTATTACTTGGTAATTCAATAACCAAATTGTATATTTGTGCGCTCAAGCGTAATTGATTTGTTCTCTTGTTTACTGATATTCCCAACAGTGTTAAGGGTACACTGAACCTTTTTTCATGCTGCAAGATATACCCATATAATACATTTTTCGAATATACACATTACGATAAATTTGTTTTCCCCTTTTTAGATACGGGTATAGACCGACAGTTTAGCGCTGGTATTATATCTTTATTTCTAATATATATATATATATATATATATACATACAGAATGAAAGACGGGAGAATCAGATGGTTGTATGGTTGGGGGCCTGGGCTGTATATTAAACAGCTATGCTTTAGAAGTTGTATGATGGCAAAATGTGTACAGCCTCACTGGTGAATTGTGTGTGAATTTTTTTTTTTTAAATGTTTTAAAAAGTTATGAAATAAAGTTGTATAAATCAAATGAAAACTGCTTCCAAAAACAGGTGTTGTCATTTAGAGGCCTACTTATCAAGCCGTCAACTGTGCTGCATTCGCCGGCACCAATACGCTCGCCTAACATCGCTGCCGCGGACCTGAATACATTCTCCATATTTAACAAAAAAGCTGTCAAAAAGCTGTGCACCAAGTACGGGGCAATGAGCAGCGGACTGTTGTTAACTTACAGCCATCGATCTCGCTGCTCTTCGGCTTTTTCCCAGCTTTATTTGTATACTGTCACTAAACACCCACACTATACTAAACTGATTAACCCCTATACCGCCGCTCCTGGACCCCGCCACAACTAAATAAAGTTATTAACCCCTATCCTGCCGCTCCCGGAGCCCACCGCCACTCTAATAAACTTATTAACCCCTATTCCTCCGCTCCCAGAGCCCACAGCCACTCTAATAAACGTATTAACCCCTATTCCACCGCTCCCAGAGCCCACAGCCACCTACATTATACTTATTAACCCCTAATCTGCTGCCCCCTACACCGCCGCCACCTACATAAAGTTATTAACCCCTATCCTGCCACTCCCGGAGCCCACCGCAACTAAATAAATGTATTAACCCCTAAACCGCCAGCCCCCACATCGCCATAAACTAAATTAACCTATTAACCCCTAAACCTAACAACCCTCTAACTTTATATTAAATATTAACTCATCCCTATCATATAATAAATTTAAACTTACCTTTAAATTTAAACTTACCTTTAGATTTAAATTAAACTATATTAAACTATTAATTAACCTATTCTAACTATTATAGTAAAATTACAATAAACTATATTAAACTATTAACCTACCCTAACTATTATAATAAAATTACATTAAACTATATTAAATTAATAATTAACCTACCCTAACTATTATAATACAATTACATTAAACTATATTAAATTAATGATTAATCCAACCTAACTTTTAAACTAAAATTACATTAAACTATATTAAAATAAAAAATAATCTAACCTAACTTTTATACTAAAATTACATAAAACAACAAATTAAATATATTATATATTTAAACACCCAACCCTACTCAAATAATTTAAATCTACACTAAAAAATTACAAAGTTACAAAAAACTAAGTTACAAAAAATAACAAACACTAAGTTACACAAAAAAATAAACACTAAGTTACAAAAAAGAAAAAAGAAATTATCAATGCTTTAAACTAATTACACCTAATCTAAGGGCCCTATGAAAATAAAAAAGCCCCCCCAAAATAAAAAAAAACCCTAGCCTACAATAAACTACAAATAGCCCTTAAAAGGACCTTTTGCGGGGCATTGCCCCAAAATAATCAGCTCTTCTACCTGTAAAAAAAAATACAAATACCCCCCAACAGTAAAACCCACCATCCTCTTCTTTCCGACGACTACCGACGAATGAAGGTTCTTTTAAATGACGTAATCCAAGATGGCGTCCCTTAGATTCCGATTGGCTGATAGAATTCTATCAGCCAATCGGAATTAAAGTATAATGTAGGTGGCAGCGGTGTAGGGGCAGCAGATTAGGGGTTAATATATTTTATGTAGGTGACGGCGGTGTAGGGGGTGGCAGATTAGGGGTGTTTAGACTCGGGTATATGTTAGGGTGTTAGGTGTAAACGTTACTTTTATTTTACCATAGAAATCAATGGGATATCGGGCAGCAGTGAACATAAGCTTTCACTGCTTTCAGACTCCCATTGATTCCTATGGCATCCGCCGCCTCCAGGGCGGCGGATTGAAAACCAGGTACGCTGGGCCGGAATAGTGGCAAACGTACCTGGTAGATTTTTGTTAACTTGCAAAAGTAGTCAGATAGTGCCGAATTTGCATTCGGAACATCTGTAGTGACGTAAGCATCGATCTGAGTCGGACTGAGACCGGCGGATCGTATGTTACGTCACAAAATTCTACTTTTGCCAGTCTGTAGCCTTTGATAAATAAGGCGAATCAAGCTCTCCACAATTACGCTGTGGAATTCCAGCATATTTGCGGTTGACGGCTTGATAAATAGGCTCCATTGGTCTAAAGGGGCATACTCTTGGTTTTTTTAAAAGCATTATATTGTTTGTGTTCTTGTGAATACTTCAATATTTGTTGTGCTAGTTTCAATTTAAACAAAATATATTTTACTATTTTTTTTCAACATAACAATATATTTAAGTGCTGCTTTCTCAATAAGCATGAATAATGGCTCTTTAAGCATCACTACTAAACTAACAAGATATTTAAGTAAATAACTAATTTAAGAGTTCAGTCTCAGTGCCATTCTTTGTTTTTATGCCTTTAAAATATTTGCAAGGAGCCAGGAATTGCATGAAAATCCCTTGTGTATTGTATTTATAACATTGAAATCTTCTGGATTGTTATAACAGTTGATTTTGTCAGAATTAGTTGTACACTTACTGAATGATATACCAAAAATTATAGGGAAATGACCCTGGCAATTGTTTAGTTGTAGATAACTTTAATTTCATGTAGTACCTATAACAACATGTATTGTATTGTATTGTATTGTAATGTATAATTTGCTTTTGGCGGTAACCTCCTAGAAAATGTCTTGTGGGCACTATGGTGATAGGAAACGTTCATGCATTATTTCATTTGCCATTGCCAACACCCATAAACTACCTATGTACCCCTAAACCGAGGTCCCCCCACATCGCCGCCACTCTATTAATTATTTATTTTTAACCCCTAATCTGCCGACCGCACGCCGCTGCCACCTACGTTATCCCTATGAACCCCTAATCTGCTGCCCCTAACACCGCCGACCCCTATATTATATTTATTAACCCCTAATATGCCGCCCCCAACGTCGCCGCTACCTACCTACACTTATTAACCCCTAATCTGCCGACCGGACCGCGCCGCTATTATAATAAAGTTATTAACCCCTAATCCGCCTCACTCCCGCCTCAATAACCCTATAACCGTCGCTTGAAGAGGTTGGATCCGCGTCGGCTGGGAAGAAGATGGCTCCGCTCCGCTCCGGAAGAAAGAAGATTGAAGATGTGGCTTGATAGAAGACTTCATCCCGATGATGGACTTCCGACTTCATCCCGATGATGGACTTCTTCAGCGCCCGCTTGGATCAAGACTTCAGCCCGATGATGGATTTCTTCAGCCGCCGCTTGGATCCAGACTTCAGCCGAGGATGGACGTCACTCTTCAGCCCCCCGCTTGGGCTTGGATCAAGACTTCGGACCCTCTTCTGGACCGATTGGTGAACCCGGCGAGGTGAAGACAAGTAGGAAGATCTTCAGGGGCTTAGTGTTAGGTTTATTTAAGGGGGGTTTGGGTTAGATTAGGGGTATGTGGGTGGTGGGTTGTAATGTTGGGGGGGGTATTGTATGTTTTTTTTTTACAGGCAAAAGAGCTGAATTCTTTGGGGCATGCCCCGCAAAGGGCCCTTTTAAGGGCTGGTAAGGTAAAAGAGCTTTGAACTTTTGTAATTTAGAATAGGGTAGGGCATTTTTTTATTTTGGGGGTCTTTGTTATTTTATTAGGGGGCTTAGAGTAGGTGTAATTAGTTTAAAATTGTTGTAATTTTTTTCTAATGTTTGTAAATATTTTTTTATTTTTTGTAACTTAGTTCTTTTTTATTTTTTGTACTTTAGTTAGTTTATTTAATTGTATTTGTTTGTAGGTATTGTATTTAATTAATTTATTGATAGTGTAGTGTTAGGTTTAATTGTAACTTAGGTTAGGATTTATTTTACAGGTAATTTTGTAATTATTTTAACTAGGTAACTATTAAATAGTTATTAACTATTTAATAGCTATTGTACCTGGTTAAAATAAATACAAAGTTGCCTGTAAAATAAATATTAATCCTAAAATAGCTACAATATAATTATAATTTATATTGTAGCTATATTAGGGTTTATTTTACAGGTAAGTATTTAGCTTTAAATAGGAATAAGTTATTTAATAAGAGTTAATTTATTTCGTTAGAATAAAATTATATTTAACTTAGGGGGGTGTTAGGGTTAGGGTTAGAATTAGTTTTAGGGGTTAAAAAATTTATTAGAGTAGCGGTGAGCTCCGATCGGCAGATTAGGGGTTAATACTTGAAGTTAGGTGTCGGCGATGTTAGGGAGGGCAGATTAGGGGTTAATACTATTTATTATAGGGTTATTGAGGCGGGAGTGAGGCGGATTAGGGGTTAATAACTTTATTATAATAGCGGCGTGGTCCGGTCGGCAGATTAGGGGTTAATAAGTGTAGGTAGATAGCGGCGACGTTGGGGGCGTTAATAAGTGTAGTTAGGTGGAGGCGACGTTGGGGGCGGCAGATTAGGGGTTAATAAATATAATATAGGGGTCGGCGATGTTAGGGCAGCAGATTAGGGGTACATAGGGATAATGTAGGTGGCGGGGGTGTACGGAGCGGCAGATTAGGGGTTAAAAATAATATGCAGGGGTCAGCGATAGCGGGGGCGGCAGATTAGGGGTTAATAAGTGTAAGGTTAGGGGTGTTTAGACTCGGGGTACATGTTAGAGTGTTAGGTGCAGACGTAGGAAGTGTTTCCCCATAGGAAACAATGGGGCTGCGTTAGGAGCTGAACGCGGCTTTTTTGCAGGTGTTAGGTTTTTTTTCAGCTCAAACAGCCCCATTGTTTTCTATGGGGGAATCGTGCACGAGCACATTTTTGAAGCTGGCCGTCCGTAAGCACCGCTGGTATCGAGAGTTGCAGTGGCGTTAAATTATGCTCTACGCTCCCTTTTTGGAGCCTAACGCACTTAAAACCCAGCCATTCTGTGAACTCTAAATACCAGCGGTATTTGGCCGCAAAACTCTAAATCTAGGCGAAAGTAATTAAAATACTTTATGCGGTGGGCGGGGCCAAACTACTGCACGGCCTACCGGGCATTTGCCCGGTATGCCCGACGTCTAGTCCGGGCCTGGACCCAGTGCCATAATACCACATACCTTCACAACCCAATTTTTATGCTTAGTCGGAAATTTTTTGAAGTACTATACAACAAGAGCTGCAATTTGTGTGACTAAATGTTTATTTAATACTTTATTCTTGATTGTAGTCAAACATGAAAGTATTGTAAAAGTTAATAACACACAGACATTCTCATACAACACACACACACCACACACCCTCATACAACACACTCCACACACACCCTCATACAACACACACCACAAACACACTCTCATACAAAACACACACACCACACACCCTCATACAACACACACCACACACACCCTCATACACCACACACACACACCTTCATACAACACACCTCACACCATCATACAACACACAGACAGCACACACACCCTCATACAACACACACACCACACACACCCTTATACAACACACAGACAGCACACACACTCTCTTACAACACACACTAAAACACACACACGCCACTACACTCAAACAACAATCTGACCACACACTCATACAACACACGCATACCACAGATACTCATACAACACACACACATTCATACAGCACACTCACACTCATACAACATCCACACACTCTCATACAGCACTCACACCACACACTCTCATACAAAACACACACACACCACAGTTACTCTCATACAACACCGACACTCTCATATAACACATACTCATATAAAACCCACATCACACACACTCTCCTACAACACACAGTTCGCAACCCAGTAAACTTGGTGTCCCGACCTGTAGTTTGAAGAACCCTGACTTAAAGTGACAGCAAACAGTGTAATTACAGGACATTTCTGTTCTATTGCTATACAATAACGTATATTCTTTTTATTGCAATTAGTTTTAAATTGCCAAACTCCACCCCCAGTTTTAGGGACATATATGTAGCAGGGTTAATTTTGATATGTCAGCAGGTGCATTTCAAGTTCTGAGAATTAGAAACTGCTCAATTTTCAGAGCTAAATTACATGAAAATAAATGAAAATAAATTGCAAATATGGTTTTGTAGCAGAGGGTAATTGCACATATACACATCTCTATGGTTTTGTAGCAGATGCTAATTGTACATATACACATCTATATGGTTTTGAAGCAGAGGTAATTGCACATATACACACCTCTATGGTTTTGTAGCTGAGGTTAATTGCACATATACACATCTCTATGGTTTTGTAGCTGAGGTTAATTGCACATATACACATCTCTATGGTTTTGTAGCAGAAGCTAATTGTACATATACACATCTCTATGGTTTTGTAGCTGAGGTTAATTGCACATATACACACCTCTATGGTTTTGTAGCTGAGGTTAATTGCACATATACACATCTCTATGGTTTTGTAGTTGAGGTTAATTGCACATATACACATCTCTATGGTTTTGTAGCAGACGCTAATTGTACATATACACATCTCTATGGTTTAGTAGCAGACGCTAATTGTACATATACACATCTCTATGGTTTTGAAGCAGAGGTAATTACACATATACGCATCTCTCTGGTTTTGTAGCAGAGGTTAATTGCACATATACACAACTCTATGGTTTTCTAGCTGAGGTTAATTGCCCATATACACATATCTATGGTTTTGTAGTTGAGGTTAATTGCACATATACTCATCTCTCTATGGTTTTGTAGCAGAGGTTAATTGCACATATACACATCTCTCTATGGTTTTGTAGTTGAGGTTAATTGCACATATCCACACCTCTATTGTTTTGTAGCTGAGGTTAATTGCACATATACACATCTCTCTATTGTTTTGTAGCAGAGGTTAATTGCACATATACACATCTCTCTATTGTTTTGTAGCAGAGGTTAATTGCACATATACACATCTCTCTATGGTTTTGTAGCAGAGCTTAATTGCACATATACACATCTCTTTATGGTTTTGTAGTTGAGGTTAATTGCACATATCCACACCTCTATGGTTTTGTAGCTGAGGTTAATTGCACATATACACATCCCTTTATGGTTTTGTAGCAGAGGTTAGTTGCACATATACACATCTCTATGGTTTTGTAGCAGAGGTTAATTTCACCTATACACATCTCTATGGTTTTGTAGGAGAGGTTAATTGCACATATACACATCTCTCTATGGTTTTGTAGCAGAGGGTAATTGTACATATACACATCGCTATGGTTTTGTAGCAGAGGTTAATTGCACATATACACATCTCTCTATGGTTTTGTAGCAGAGGTTAGTTGCACATATACACATCTCTATGGTTTTGTAGCTGAGGTTAATTGCACATATACACATCTCTATGGTTTTGTAGCAGAGGTTAATTGCACATATACACATCTCTATGGTTTTTGTAGGAGAGGTTAATTGCACATATACACATCTCTCTATGGTTTTGTAGCTGAGGTTAATTGCACATATACACATTTCTATGGTTTTGTAGCTGAGGTTAATTGCACATATACACATTTCTATGGTTTTGTAGCAGATGTTAATTGCACATATACACATCTCTATGGTTTTGTAGCAGATGTTAATTGCACATATACACATCTCTATGGTTTTGTAGCTGAGGTTAATTGCACATATACACCTCTCTATGGTTTTGTAGCAGAGGTTAGTTGCACATATACACATCTCTATGGTCTTGTAGCTGAGGTTAATTGCACATATACACACCTCTATGGTTTTGTAGCTGAGGTTAATTGCACATATACACATCTCTATGGTTTTGTAGTTGAGGTTAATTGCACATATACACATCTCTATGGTTTTGTAGCAGACGCTAATTGTACATATACACATCTCTATGGTTTTGTAGCAGACGCTAATTGTACATATACACATCTCTATGGTTTTGTAGCAGACGCTAATTGTACATATACACATCTCTATGGTTTTGAAGCAGAGGTAATTGTACATATACACATCTCTATGGTTTTGAAGCAGAGGTAATTACACATATACACATCTCTCTGGTTTTGTAGCAGAGGTTAATTGCACATATACACCTCTCTATGGTTTTGTAGCTGAGGTTAATTGCACATATACACATATCTATGGTTTTGTAGTTGAGGTTAATTGCACATATACACATCTCTCTATGGTTTTGTAGCAGAGGTTAATTGCACATATACACATCTCTCTATGGTTTTGTAGTTGAGGTTAATTGCACATATCCACACCTCTATTGTTTTGTAGCTGAGGTTAATTGCACATATACACATATCTATGGTTTTGTAGTTGAGGTTAATTGCACATATACACATCTCTCTATGGTTTTGTAGCAGAGGTTAATTGCACATATACACATCTCTCTATTGTTTTGTTTCAGAGGTTAATTGCACATATACACATCTCTCTATGGTTTTGTAGCAGAGCTTAATTGCACATATACACATCTCTTTATGGTTTTGTAGTTGAGGTTAATTGCACATATCCACACCTCTATGGTTTTGTAGCTGAGGTTAATTGCACATATACACATCTCTTTATGGTTTTGTAGCAGAGGTTAGTTGCACATATACACATCTCTATGGTTTTGTAGCAGAGGTTAGTTGCACATATACACATCTCTATGGTTTTGTAGCTGAGGTTAATTGCACATATACACATCTCTATGGTTTTGTAGCAGAGGTTAATTTCACATATACACATCTCTATGGTTTTGTAGGAGAGGTTAATTGCACATATACACATCTCTCTATGGTTTTGTAGCAGAGGGTAATTGTACATATACACATCGCTATGGTTTTGTAGCAGAGGTTAATTGCACATATACACATCTCTATGGTTTTGTAGCAGAGGTTAGTTGCACATATACACATCTCTATGGTTTTGTAGCTGAGGTTAATTGCACATATACACATCTCTATGGTTTTGTAGCAGAGGTTAATTGCACATATACACATCTCTCTATGGTTTTGTAGCTGAGGTTAATTGCACATATACACATATCTATGGTTTTGTAGTTGAGGTTAATTTCACATATACACATCTCTATGGTTTTGTAGGAGAGGTTAATTGCACATATACACATCTCTCTATGGTTTTGTAGCAGAGGGTAATTGTACATATACACATCGCTATGGTTTTGTAGCAGAGGTTAATTGCACATATACACATCTCTATTGTTTTGTAGCAGAGGTTAGTTGCACATATACACATCTCTCTATGGTTTTGAAGCAGAGGTAATTACACATATACGCATCTTTCTGGTTTTGTAGCAGAGGTTAATTGCACATATACACAACTCTATGGTTTTCTAGCTGAGGTTAATTGCACATATACACATATCTATGGTTTTGTAGTTGAGGTTAATTGCACATATACTCATCTCTCTATGGTTTTGTAGCAGAGGTTAATTGCACATATACACATCTCTCTATGGTTTTGTAGTTGAGGTTAATTGCACATATCCACACCTCTATTGTTTTGTAGCTGAGGTTAATTGCACATATACACATCTCTCTATTTTTTTGTAGCAGAGGTTAATTGCACATATACACATCTCTCTATTGTTTTGTAGCAGAGGTTAATTGCACATATACACATCTCTCTATGGTTTTGTAGCAGAGCTTAATTGCACATATACACATCTCTTTATGGTTTTGTAGTTGAGGTTAATTGCACATATCCACACCTCTATGGTTTTGTAGCTGAGGTTAATTGCACATATACACATCTCTTTATGGTTTTGTAGCAGAGGTTAGTTGCACATATACACATCTCTATGGTTTTGTAGCAGAGGTTAATTTCACCTATACACATCTCTATGGTTTTGTAGGAGAGGTTAATTGCACATATACACATCTCTCTATGGTTTTGTAGTAAAGGAATATGTACAGCGCCAATACAGGCTAAGGGATAAATATAAACACTAAAAGATGAGATGTATACCTGCTAAGGCTAAAAAAGGATTTATTGTATTGGTAACAATAGATGTATACCTGCTGGGCTAAAAAAGGGATTTATTACAAATAAAATAGTATTGATAACAATAAATGGATAAAATTAATGAATAAAAACAATGGTAAGGTGGAGTATCTCTGAAAAACTCACAATGTGCAAATGACAATTGGATCCAAGGGTGTGAGAAAACTAAAATGATGATATTGTGAAATCCACATGCAAGTGTGGATACACAAATAAGCAAAAGTGTTTATGCAACATAAATGTGCAACATAATATGGGCATAAATGTGCAAATGTTTTTACAGCATAAGTGAGCGGCCAAGTGTGAGAATAAAATTGTGAACACTGTGTATAAAATAAAAAAGAATCGATTCACAACTAATAATCAAAAAATACCCAAAAAATTCACAAAAAATTCACAAAAAATGAGTAGTCCTGATAACACTGCAGTGCAAAAAATGAGTCACAGGGGAGTTGATACCACTGGGTGACAAATGTGGAAAAAAGGTGATGTGACACAAGGCAAAAAGGAAAATATATGTGAAAAAATGATCAAAAAAATCCAGTGAAAAACAAAAAACAAAAATGATGTTCAACAAATGTTAATAAAGATCAAAAAAGAACAAAAGGGGTGTTGTAATCCAAATAACAGTAAATTAGAAATGGAATCATATGAAGGAACCTTGAATCCTGAGGGGGAGAGTTCCCAGGCGAATCCTAACAACGGTCAGCTCTTTGTCCAATGTCCTAGAAATGTCCCTGTAGAAAAAGGATTAACATAGCGTAACAAGTCCTCAAAGTGGTTAAAAACTTAGAATAGTGCTTACCAACAGGTCTACGCGTTTCGGCCCCAAAATAAGGCCTTTATCAAGACTGCTGAAGTGGTAAGCTGAGAGCCTTTAAATAACAGTGTCACTTAAGTGACCGGATGTGGCTCTGGGGTGCACTTCCGGTTTCGCCATAAGTTAAAAAGAGTATTTAGCATGTATAAAGTGTATAAAATATCACTTAGAAACAGAGTGGTCTTATATTTCAGATTTGTATATATGTATTTGATGTTTAGTATGTCTACAATCAACCATTTAGTTCAATGTATCTTAAGCCCCCATGATCATGATGTCACTTCCGGTTTACCGGAGTAAACATTTTTTAGCTGATCCTACGTTTTGGTGGCCTCAGGTTATGAACTCTAGTTAGAAGATATACTTCAGAGATGTACTTTTGTATATTTAGAGTTCAATCACCTATATTTTTGTGGTGACGATTTTGTAGTGATTTGATTGGTCGTGACGTCATGATCCAATTTCTGTGATCCTATTGGTTTAGGAAAGAGGTGTGTGTGTAATAAACCTCCTGATTGGATGTTGGGATGTCAAATAACTTTTTTGCAACAGGGGACAAATTGTTTCGATAGCAGAGGAGATAAAAATACAAATACCCATTTTGGCAATAAAGAAGCCCATTGTCCTATTGGTTTAGGAAAGAGGTGTGTGTGTAATAAACCTCCTGATTGGATGTTGGGATATCAAATAACTTTTTAGCAACAGGGGACAAATTGTTTCGATAGCAGAGGAGATAAAAATACAAATACCCATTTTGGCAATAAAGAAGCCCTTTATCTAAAATAAGAGCGGTTATAAATGATTAGCCGTTTCAAAATAGGAAACGGCTCTGGAGTAATTGGAGATAATTTGTATCTCTTCTCCATTATTTTTGTATATATTTATAGGTTTATCGCACAAATCATGTGTTCTATACCAAGGTGTAGTTTGTATGTCTTCTCCAATATTATGTACATAGTGATTATATAGTTTAATATCTTCGCCAATATATGTGTACATAGTACTGAACGATATGCCTTATATTTAAATGAGATTATAGGAGGTCTATTTGTCCTCTGTAAACTAGTGCTGCTTTAGATATTTTTAAAAGGATTTTGTGGGTACAACAACATAGTGGGGAATATTACCAAAATCAGAGTTGGACAATATAATCCAATAGTGGCACAGTGGTAGAATAGTTAAACAGGAAGATCACTAATCCTATAAACCTAATCAAATTAGTTTAATCAGAGAAGAAATGTTTTAGCAGTACGTGAAATTTATCTTATACTGTGTTAAACAAAAGGGCTGTGGCTTTTTTAGAAAAGAAGAGAAGAAGAGTCTAAAATCCAAATGTGAGAGAGACTTTATGAGGGTATATCTGTATGTCTTGAGTCAGAGTTTTATACATACTCATCACTGAGATCAATGGCCTCAGTAAATTTCATAGAGGAGGGTGTGTTAATACCCCTTATCTGTACCAACAGAATGGAATCTTATATAAGACCTCTAGATCACTAAGGTCTGTAGTGTCACATCATTTGGCGAGCATTGGTTGAATGGGTGTATGGAAAATCTATACACTACCCAATAGTTAAGAGGCTTGGTGGTGACCAATATAGATGTAAGAGAAACTCCTGTGGATTTCTTATGAGCAGAGAATGATGAACTTCTGAGATGGAAATAACATATAAGGCCAGATACCTGGACTATACATATTTTAGCCCTTGGAATGTAGGGGGGATCTGACAGAGATTATATTGAATTCAGAATGAGGGGATAGTCTGATGCATATTCTATAGTGGAGTCCTTCATTTGAGGGGATAGTCTGATGCATATTCTATAGTGGAGTCCTTCATTTACCTTTAGGTCAGGGGTATAGTGGTATTGGAAGCGGAGACTATTTTTGGGGGAGAGCTTAGTCAATCTATGTCTAGGGTATGTACTTCTCGTCAAAATTTGGGAGTTATAGATAGATGCATTTGGTGAGGAATCTGGAGAGCGTCAAATACGATGGTATCGTAATATTATTAGATATAATCATAGATTAAAATAGATGGTTAAGATCCTCTCTGTTATTTAGACCTTTTGGATGTAAGCTGTCTAACAGAAAAATCCATTTGGATTCAGCTTTGAGAAGACTTTTTTCAAAGTCACCACCTCTCCAATTTTTTATAACTTTCTGTATGCCAGTATATTTCATGTCTTTTATATTGCCGTTATGTTTGGTTGTAAAATGATTATAAAGAATTGTGTCTTTATTCTGTTTTTCAATCAGCAATATATGTTCTCTTAGCCTGTCTCGGAGGCTCCTTGATGTCTGGCCAATGTACTGGAGGCCACATGAACATTCAATAAGATATATAATCCCTTTGTCCTGGCATCTTATTAGATCTTTAATAGTGAATTCTTCTCCCGTCTGGTTTGATTTGAATTTTTTGGTCTTAGTGCCTCTTTTGCATGCTTTGCAGGTAGGGCACAGGTAAAAGCCTTTGATTGATTTCCCCTGTACATCATATGTTCTTAAGTTGTTCTTCCGTTGTAAACTTGGCTCTAATTTGTTTTTGAGATTTCCTGTTTTTTTATAGACGAATTTTGGTTGATTTGGGAGTTTGTTTCCAATAACATCGTCATTTTTCAACAGGTGCCAGTGTTTTTTGAAAATCTTTTCGATGATGTACCGGTTACTGCTATATTCCGTGATCATAGGTATATTCAGCAGTTCTTCTGTTTCCGATTTTTTGTGGTCTTTATATTTAGTTAGCTCATTTCTCTCCACTTGTCGTGCTTCCTCTATCTTAAGATCCAGATGTTCCTCCTTATAGCCCCTTTCCATGAATTTTTGTTTTAATCGTTTTACTTGCTTTTCCCATGTGGTGATATTAGA